>NC_052403.1:1932475-2232475 GCF_009389715.1 Phoenix dactylifera | reverse complement strand
AGCAGTTCAGGCCATCCTAGATTTTGTTAAGAGGGAAGGACCGAAAGGATGGGATGATCCGTGGAACTAGATTTCTGCATGTTTGTGTCTATATATACATATATTTTGAATTCGATTTCCTTTTTTTTCTATGTATACCTTTTTCTCATTTGCCTTCTTTACTCACCTTTTTTTTTGTATGTCTGTCCAGATTTTATTACTTGATTGTTGTTGAGTATTATTAATTTATGATTTTCTTGTGATTATTTTGCCAACTGCGTGCATTTGAGTACAAGTCAAAAATCAACCTGATTGTCTTCTCCGGAACTAATTTTTCTGTTTCTACATCTATAATTCAACTTTACTGAAGTGCGGGTTACGTTAGTCAAGGTTAATCAACAAGCAATCCATTTGTGTATTATGAGTTTTCTGACTCGATGTAAGAGTGATAGACTGCTTATTTTCGGTCAATCCATTTGGGGTGCCTGCATACCTAGTTTATATCTAGGTCAAGAAGCCAAACACTAGTCAAAAATACTTATTAGGTTTAATAATTAAATCTTAAATATGTTTTTGAATGTGGAAGGCGTCTTTGAGTTTGTAGACATCATTAATTATAGTTCAGTATGTCTCTTAAAAGTTTATAAAGGCAATTATGATATGTCTTTCAAAATGTACTCATGTATTAATATAAAAAATATAAATATTTAATATGGTTTTATGTAGAAAGTGAGTCTATGAAATATCTATTTGAATCTAGTGGTGGATGCTTTCTTCTCTTTTATACAATCTTCTGTTACATGTGTTTAACTCCGTATAATTCTAGCATCAATTGCTACTACGACATCAACTTGATTTCTCGTTATGTTCTTGGTTTTTTTTTATCTTTAGAAAACATCCCATTTCTCAAGTGTTGGTTTGCACCAACAACGAGCATGATAAATTTCGACTCTACGGAGGGCTATCTTGTCAATATGAAGAATGCTCAATTCAAACAGAAGGAAGACTAGATGAAGGATTTAGAGAACAAGCAAACCGATTTAAAGAACAAACAAGATATTTTAAGAGTACCTTGATCGACTTAAAGCTATGGTTTTTCAATTTATTGCAGTTGAACTTTCTTTTAATGATCAACCATTAGAAGTGATTATTCCATACTATATCAGCCTCAGGACAAAGAGCTAATAGAGGAAACAAATGAAGTTTGATTTTTTCCCTGAAGTTCTGAAACTGTATTACCATGCCTTCCTAATTCTCCTTCTAAAGCTTAGGTACTTCCTCTTATAGTTCTTGAACCTCATACTGCTCAAATTTCTATGTCACCTATGGCTTGCCATTAGTTCCACGTCGCCTAAGTTTCATTCGAGTGGGGAATTTGATAGTTTAAAGTTCTATTGGAAAACAAAACTTGGAAGTTCTGGAAATTGAATTTCACCTTTCAAATTTGGATACTCAAATTTAGTAAGTGGTGATTGGGAAATGCTTTATACTCAAATTTAGATACTCACTAGATCATCTGTCACAGCATTCTTATCTCCCCATGAAAGCACCAAGATCGTTCATTACGGTATTGCAAATTATGTGCCAGAGATTTTACATGGTATCACTTGAAGGACAAGGAATTTGTAAAGCATTTATCTTCGAAAGAACTTAAGGACGAGTTCTATGCTGCAGAAAGTTTTTGACATCCAAGCAATGGACTACTTATTTTAGACCAGCCCATTTGGAGTGCTTATATAGCTAACCCATCTTTTAGTCTAAGTCAGTCAAGGTTGGTCAAACAGTATTTGTTAGGTCACTTAACAATATTAGGTCTTAAGTATGCGTTTATGAGATGCGAAAAAGTACATTTCGAGTTTCTACACATCATTAACTATATTTTAGAAGGTAGTCATACATTAATGTAATATTTGAATTCAAATATTCAATCCTGGTCTTAGAAACCAGTATTTTATGTATGGATCCTTGAAGAACGCTGTACCAATATCAACATGATATTCTGATGCATCTTTCTCGTGTTCTCATTACCATTTTGTTCTAGCTGTTAGCTGCTGATGATCCACGGCGCGGCGAACCGACCATTCACTAAATCTGCTTTAGGAACAATATTTCAATCCAAATTAGGCTTTCAATGTAAACATAATGTTACATTCCAATGTCTATTTAAAGCATAACATTTTGGAATAAAGTACATTTCAATGTCTATTTGTAGCATAATACTTTGGAATGAAGTAGATCGATCATTTCTTCCCTAAGAACTTTTGCCCAGTAAGGGGATTTCAACAGCTTGTCATCATGGTGGCATTTTGATTTTCTCATCTACAAACAGAAGTGTGAATTCTTGTTTGGCCTTTTGACCATGATATTCTTATAAGGTTGATCTTCATGTTGCTCTATCAAGGTTTCGAATCATGTCTGAAGCAAGGCAGGACAGCTTTTTCTTTCTAATAAGAACCAGAAAACTTTCAGCGAACGATTAGTTAGTTGCATCCAGCAATCTAGCGTACAAACCAATATCAACTCAGTTTCCAGGCTTGTCAGTTTATACTTGCAGATCTTCACATTCTAACAAAGTGATTGTTCCATGGGGTACACAAGTGGTGAAGATATTGTCTGATAATTTTGTTGGAAAAGGCGCAGAATCATTAACTATTTGAAAACCAGCTGGGAGATGCAGTTTGTCTCTAAAAATGGTTTGATCATAAGCATTGACAGGAAACAAGCATCCGATACAAAAAGGCATTTCTTTGAATGATTTAAAGTGCACAAACTTGTTAATGGCTCTCCTTTTTCTAATTTAAGTATCATATCCGTATAGATACTTGATTCTAGATCGTTTAGTAGATAGAGTCTGCCCGTTTTCATCAATCTCCTAATCAACATCCAATCTATTTTTATGTTGGCAAAGAGAATTCGATTCGACAATATGCATGCAGGCTATCCGTGGAATCATGCCCAAAGATCTGCATGGGCATCATTCTATTTGAGCTTTTAGCCCCCTAGTGTATCGTTCAGATTTCCTTCATAAAGGAAACCCAAATGGCCCTTCGGCTTTGTGGTTAGCCACTCAAGAACAGTTAATTTGGCTCTTGACACGACTGACTCTACCATGTTTTGGAGCTGACCCTAAACCTAAACCATCTTCAGAGTTTATTCACAAGATTCACATTAACGTAACTTTATTATGCTGGATTAAATCGTGAATCTGAGCCTTTTTTTTTTCTATTATATCAACTCCAAAAAAGAGAGAGAGAGAGAAGAGAGATTCATACTGAGGTGGGGACAAGGAACAGGAGACAATTTCCATTTGGAAGGCATCATGGTCTTCCCATCCCAATGTCTGAATAAAATAGATAGGTCATTGAATAAATTTTTGAGATCTAAACTAGGGTCTGCTGTGTTCAAATAAAAAAATTCTGAAATCTCTGGTTTCTGTCAGTTCTCTTTAGAGGCACACTTGGAGATGATAGTTGACAAGGGCACTCGATAGTGTGTGTTGTGACATGACATGATGATGGGTTTTATGTAAGATTAAACTTGTGGGCATTAGTGCAAAAAGAAATTAATGATGGTACATCCGAGGATCGGTACTAAATATGGTTGATGTGATGGAACAAACCTTTTGTTGGTATTCTATTTGAACGTGATGAGTGCAATGCTCTCCCAATGATAGTAAAACAATGTGCACCATGATTGATATTGGGAGGAGCCAATGAGATCTGAGGAGGTGGGATGCTTGCCTTTCTATCTCATGAGGCTTTTGACCGGCCACCGCTCCTTTAGGAAATAAGCACACCACATTCTGAAAGTGGCTTTTCTCTTAATGCAGCAAGATCTTTGCAAGCCTTAGCATTTGTTATGATAATACCACCTTATTTATTACTCGGTTTAGTTTAGGGGTTTGAATTTAAAAATGAATGCAAACCATAGTGTTCAAGAATGGTTTCGAAACATCTAATGCACACAAAAAAGAAAAAATTCCTGAAAGTTCTCAAGATTTTGAAGAAATTGGTGACTCAGTAAATGATTAATTAATCCACTAATACAAGATCAATTTTTTCGTCATTGCAAACATATATGAGAATAATAAAACTATGATACTGTGATGGAAATTATGCGATATATACAATATGCAGTTGTTTAGGCATTAGATATACCAAGTTGCAATAAGCATCCAAGCGAATTTTTTCATATGAAATCCAAGAAAAAATATGTTTGAAATCCTTTTACATTTTCCTCTGCCAATAAAAAACCTTAGAGAAAACTTGTTTTATGTAATAATAATAAGGTTTTTTTTGTAATTGTGTTGTAGACTAATGTAAACTAAGTGGGTCCTAGAGACAATGCAACAACCTCTTCTTCCTTTTAACACCACACTTTCAACCAATGAGGATGTAGGTGCAGATAATGATGGATCCTCGAGCTAGTCCATCATTTGATTTGTTGTGTCATGGAAAGTAATAGCATTCTTGAATCGTTCTGTTACTTGATTTATGATATGGTCGGGGCTAGATTATTGTTTTCTATTACTACAACTAGCATTATGTATGAATAACCAAGGAGATGCACCATGGCACGTCCTTGCTTTAAATTTTTTTTCCCTCTCAATAGCTACTATTCCATCAAGTGCAACTACCATGCTAGCCAAATGGGATATGTGATGGATGGCTGTGATTCTATTAAGTGTGACTTTATCAAGGAAGTCGTCTATTTAGTGAATGACAAACTTAGTCTTCTCTTCTTGAATTATATACTTCTTGATTATTTAATATTACTTTTTTGTTTATTAAAAAGTAAATTATTAGCAACAGTTTTGTCAAACTGTTGGGAGTTAGAAATTTGACAATAATATGAAATATATGAGCAAAGTCAGTTGTTCGACTCTACTTTCGTTATTTTGGGGTCAAAGTTGCAGAAGATGCTAAAAATCCAAGTATACCTAAGCTTATGATGCTAAGATGTGGATGGGCTCAAGAAAAATAGTGTTGAATTTATATTTGTTTGAAAGAATGTACAAAATTTTAATAGAATTGATTGCTTATTGTCCTCCTTCTCCTACTCTCACTCTTCACCCGCTTTAATAAGCTGAAATGCCTTCTTAATTTGGCTCTTTTTCACCTATATATGTTGTTAATCAAGATTATTGGCAAGAGCTTTGGCTGCTGCTTGTCGAGGCTTTTATGTTCTGGAAAGATAATGGATTTTGTCATGCCAATTCTGATGGAAATTGATATATGGTTTAGAGACTAGGTTTTTTAGGATTTTAATCTGCTGAAGAGTCATATAAGCCACTAGAAAAGTTATAGACATGTTCTAGATTTTTTGTTTTTAATCTCTACTTTATATAATAGGAAAGACTTGAATGCCAGCCTCCAAGCCCGAAGCCTACCTTTTGTTTTCTGGGAAGGGTATGGGTGTCCTTAATAGGTAAGGCTTGGACCCCCAATATACCCGGAAAACCATGCTTATATTTATGCACTGCGTATGCAAAATACTAAATTGAATAAGCCATGCAAGATTTTAGTGGGTAAAATAATACATGACATGGTATAAATTGAAAAATCCATATTCCTGACCTCTAGAATAATAAATATTTTCTATTTGGTTGTTATCCAGATATGCAACTCTTTTTTTTATATAGATCACTCAAAAGCCAATGTAGTTGTTTTTATGCTCTTTCTTAGCAGTGTTTCTCATGTAGTATGTAGTATAAATTATCCTATCCATGACTATTTAATTTTTTGCTTTCTAAATTTACCATTGGAATTTCTCATAAGGTGGGTTTTTGTTGATTATAAACTGATTTTATTTTAATTTATTATGTAATACGCGCTAAGTTATCTTCTGAATAAATATTTAAGAAGCCTATAATTAATTTGTGATCGTATAGCTATTTTTGGGCCCTATTGCCTTAATCATATGGTTAGGTTTGATTTGGTTAATGGGCTCCGTAATAGGTGAAACCATTAGGATTACTAACTAGGCTAAGTTCTCCCTCTACTAATATATTTTTATCCGTAAAAAAACTTTAGGGCATCAAAGTCTCTCTGTTGCTAGGGTGCATCTATGTCATGAGGAGATAGATATCAAGAAGGAGAAGGAGAGGAAGATCTACTGCTATAGCGATTTTCAATGGCTGCTTAGGGCTCACAAGGTATATGCTTCGATCTTTTCCAGTTTATTTTATAATTTTTGTCTAATCTCCTGCATGGTATCTATGGAAGATCCCATATTTACATCTCCTTCTAATATTAATTTCTTAAAACCTCTTAGAAAATTCTTAATTTCTTTTCAAATCATAATTACTTCTTCTTTTCACTCTCTTCCTGCTTTGGACGACATCATCCTTACTATAATAATGGGATTTAAAATCTTTGTCTCACATCCACTGAGACATATTTTTCTTATCATCACTCCCTACCGGAAGAGTCATGCCCTACGTATTGATTGCACAATGCCTACTTCTGATATATAGATATATATGTTCGTTTGCTGCCCATCCTGACCAACCTACAGTCTCAACTCGAAGTCCACGAAACCATTAAAATAAAATCCAAAATATGCGAGCAGCACGACTAAACATGCTTGCAGGGAAGATGGTAGGATGAGGATTGAAGGGTATCCTTCTCTATCAGTGCTCTTCAACAAGCTAATGACTCCTTGCACTGAAAGGTCTTTCTGATGGAAGTCTTCTTGGGACTCATCCTACCTTCCCCACACACACAAAAAAAAAAAGAAGCCACCAGTAAAGAAGAGAAGATAATGCGAGAGGGCATCATTTGCGTGCTCTGTACCTGCTTTCCGTTGCTCTCCCCACTTCATCCGCGGCCCTCGACCCAAGAGGATAAAGCTTAGTGCCAGGACCTGTAGGACCCGGCGTTTCTGGGTCTAGCGCACTAAAAAAAGCGGTTTTCATGGCATTTTGGTTGACCGCATGAAACGACCGCACGAATTTTAGAGCAGTATCCTAAAGATTACACCAGACTTGGGATGAACAAATTTTTAGTAACTTCATAAGTTTAAATCAATAGCTAGCAACCAAATAATTCTAGTAAATAAATTTATCGTAATCAAATCATTAAACTTATTCGATTACGAAATATTTAAATATTCATTTGCTATCGAAAAATCAGCTAAATAATGACTCCATAGCTCGAACTCCACACTCAACCCAATCGAGACTATGCATCTATAACTCCGAAAAAAAAAAGAGAGAGATAGTGTAAGCTTTATAATTCAGTAAGAATCTTCCATAGTCACATCAATAAAGATATAGTAAATTTAAAATAAAGATTAACTATACAGCATATTAAAATATAGGCAAAAATTATAAAATCTCATACCGATTATTCAACATAGCTTGGGTAAATCCATATAAATATATACATGTAAATGTATGTCATCGTATATACAACTCACTTAAAAAAACATGTCAAATATTTTTAAGTCTAAAACTTTCGTTGAGTAATGGTTTTATATATCTTATCTTCTGTTATTACCTAGATTTTTAATCAATAATCATCTTTCTAATTTGGACTATCCGCAATCATGCTTCGGCTTATGACTGATAAACTATAATTTTTGCGCTTCAATCCGTGGCAGCAAACTATAATATCTGCATTTCAGTGGTAAACCATAATATTCACATGTTTCGGCCCGTAATGGCATATCATAATATGTGCTCGGCCCATGGTGGCAACCTTCAGTGGCGGCAGCAGTGGCAACGGCGACAAGCCATGGGCCTAAAGGCGGGTTGGTGGCGCGTGGAATTCCGGCGATGCATGGGCCTAAATTCAAGCAATAGGGACGGCCTACGAGCCGGAAAAGAGAGGAGAATAAGAACAAGTCGTCCTTCCTAGTCTCCAATAAGTAAGAGTCCTGTCTTCCTCCCAGCCGTGCGTGCAAAGCACGTGGGTGCGGCAGTCTAGGCCAAACCAGGCCCGACAAAAAAATTTAAGTTTTCTTGCAACGGTACTTTCCCTTGGCATGCGGTTATGCTCAAACAAAATACTAAATAATAATAAAAAAATACCCAGTTCCAGATGTTGACATGCCATGCTTACTTGCTTAGTCCAAAGCCTCCTTTTGGCTTCTTTCTCGGTCCAAAATTCCTCGGTTTTGACATGTAAAACGAGGGTGATGAGGCCGATATTTTTTTCTCTACACTGCTCCGTCCCACCCCTCGTGATATTTAAGAGAAATTTTTGAGGACATAAGCACAGCATGAGACCACCTACTTATTTCAACTAATTTCACCAGTTGCACCCCACATAAACAAGGTGCTTGCTTCATTGAGACATTGGCCTAACATATTGAAACGTCCTAGCTAACTTGTTGGCATATCAACTTACACCAACATCCTAATGAAAACCAATCTTAATATGTGGCAAGTGCTAGATGCACCCATCGATCTTTGTCCGATTTTAATTCTTAATGCATCTTTTGAAATTCAAAGAGCAACCATTTTAGTTACATCACATTCGCTCAAAATAGCCACCTAAAGTATCATCTATTATTTATTCGAAAAGTCCAAATACAAAATAATTGGACTAACAATATCAACTAACATATTAGCTGCGTTGTTGGCTTCTTGGCATAGATGTAAATGTTCCAAAAGAGTTCATCAAGTCGTACATATGTCAAGCATGAGTCGGGCAATAAGACTAACCTACTCGGTATCCAATTGACCACACTCGAAAGAGTCCAAATATATAACCTGCTCTCAACTATATATCACAAGCAAACACTTATCATACACATATTATGTGTGACATATAACTGCCTGTGTTGATATACCTCGACAACATGAAAACCATGCTCATCAAATAAGAAAGTTACATGAGAAAAAACGCAAATGTCGTGGCCATCCATTATAATTTATTAGTTACACTAGCTCAGTGCGGCCGCACAACGTACGGAGACCCGCGCGTGCGACCCTCGGAATGGGCCGATGCGGACGGACACCGGCCCTGTACGACCTCAGCACTTCTCGCTCTCTATATATATATTAATACATATTAGGGAACCATTAACGGCTCTGAAAGCAACCCACCTGCACTCCACACACCCACTTGCGCCCGTGCGGTGCCCACCCTGGGTCCCCCCACACGTGCCGTGGGCCCGACCTCTACGGCTCTCACACCGTGGCCCCCACAACCACGGCCGAGGCCAGCTTGGCCGCTGCCCCGGCGGCAGCGGCGCCGCCCGTTCTCACCACTGTTTCATTGGTCAACACGCTCTTCCCCTCCTTCCTGCCGCTGCTGGCAACAAAATAAGCTTCTTCCTGTCCCTCCTCTCTCTCTTCTACCTTCTCCTTTTGGTTCAAAAATTCTCCGACGATCTCGAGACTGGGCCTGCACACGAGCTCGTCCCAGGTCCGGTCCGCCTCCTCTCCTCGCTTGCGGAAGACCTCGGTGGCGTCGACGCGGTGCACATCCCAGCCGGGCAGCGTGCGCAGCCTGTTAATCTTCTGCAGCTGGCAGCAGGTGAGCTTGCAGGTGTTGGCCTTGATATCGTCGATCGCCGCCTCCAGAAGCCTCGCCTTTGTCCACTCGTCGGCCCCCTCCGCCTCGGCTCGCAGGTAGCGGTCCATCTCCGGCACGCCGATCGCCTTCCGAATACCCCTCCCGTAGTCCGCCTCGGGGTCGAATACCCCTCGCACCTCCTCCACCAGCCCCCGCTCCACCATCCGGTCCACCCGCTCCCCCACGAACCGGTGCAGCTCCTTGAGCTGCACGTCCACCCACAGGAAGCAGCACGCGTACCTCGACCGGAACTCCCTCCCCGCCCCGTCGATCAATTCCTCGATGTACGAATTCGAGCCCCCGGCGACGACGGGCACCCACCCGCGCTGCGCGATCGAGTTGGTCGCACTGCCGGCCGCAAGGCGGAAGTCCGATGCGGTGAGGTCGGCATCCGGCGGGACCCCGCCGAGGAGGTGGTGAGGGATGCCGCGGGTCTCCTCGTCGGTGACCTTGTTGGTGACGACGTCGAGGCCGTCGTAGAGCTGCATTTTGTCGGAATTGACCACCTCCCCGCCGAAGCGGACCGCCAGGTCGATCGCCAGCCTCGACTTCCCGGTGCCGGTCGCGCCCATCACCACCACCACCTTGCCCTTCCGAGCACGCACCGGGAAGGAGCCCATCGGAAGTATCGACCTACCGACCGGCCGGCAGCCCGCCGGAGGAATTCTCGGAAACCACACCTGGTTCAGAATTTCCAGCAGCCTCATGAGAGATAATAACAAGAGGAGAAATAAGTCCACCGTACGGAGCTATCAATATCAATCTTTCAGCCTATTTCGATATCACTCGATCTTGTAGGCCATGGAAACCACTTCTCTTTAAAGTTTAAATGCTGCGCTTCCCAGGGAACGACAGGATAAAGCTGCCTGAATCTATCAGCGTAGTGTAACTTCTCCTTTTGTTGCCGAAAAATATGAACGAAAAGGTTTGCAACCGCAGTAGACGCGGCGAATTGGGCATAAAAGTCTAGAGCAAGTATAAACTTACTCGCACTTTTTAGCCTATACGTTTGCTTGTGGCTTCCTTTGACTTCTTTTCTTTTGAGACAAGGGTCTTTGGTGATAGAGTTGGGCAGTGAATTGGAGAGGGAGAAGAAGGAGATAGTTGGCTTGGAGAGAGAAGGGGTGGAGGAGGTCGATCGACTCTTCCTTCTTTCCACTCTGGGCTCGAGAGAAGGGGAGCGAAGTACTTATATAGCCTCGGTGCGGATTCGGTGGATCAGCTCAGGGACAAGTACATGTACTTGAAGATCAAGACACGAGTGATGGCTGCTGATGAATAAATCTCTGCCAGTCATTGAAGATCAAGACACGAATGATCAATGTATGTCCATTTTGAAAACTAAAGGCTTGGTATGAATTTTTTTATCTGACATGTTTGATAACTAATTGTTACCAGTATTTAAACTTGTGAGCAAATCTTATATTGTTTACTATTTTTTTAATTTATACTTATTTTTTAATGTTAAAAAATATAAAAATAATTAAATATTAATATTATTATATTTTAAAAAATAAGAATCAAACAAATGATATTATAAAATTCAATAGGTTCATAATTGCTTTATTATAAAGCATTTTTTATGGACTATGAACTTCATATTTGAAATTATATTTTATTATAAAAAAATATTTGGCATTCCAATATTATGGTCATAGTTTTTAGAATAAGTAAGAGCCGTTAATTTATGGGATGAATGATGTGGCAAGGGTTTGTACGTGTATAGATGTAGAAAATATGCGCCATGCCTGATCCAAACTAGAAGAGGAAATAGAAGGGGCAGGTGGAAACGGGAGTTCCCTCTCCCAGGATTAAAAACACCTCTTAGTTCGGATAAAACAAGTCAAACTAAAAACAAACAAAGGGACCAATCACGGGTCATCGTTCAATCATTGAGTTAACCAAGTTAACGTGGGACATCAGGATGCTATAAAAAATACATTGATGATTTCTATATAGAAAAAATTATAAATTTTGTACCAAAAAATTATTAAAAAATTGAAACATGTATAATAAATGTATACTTTATTGAAACATTTGTTAGATTGTTTCAAGAAATCTGAAAAATAAGATTTATGAAAAAATGGGCTTTTCTGTATCTTCTGCAAAACATATTTTACATAAAAATCTATTTCAAAAATATTTGTTTGCTTATAGATAGCTCATAGTCTCTCCTGAGATTTCTTTTCTTATATATTTTCTATAGAACAAATTGTAGAATTGGACATTTTTAGACAATAATAATATCCAATGAAACAATCTAAACCGTAGTCCCATTGCTTCTCCTCTCCATCATTCACAGTAGCAATAAATCAAATAGAAGATCGATCTAGAGAGGAGAAGAAAGTGGAAGGAAAACAAACCTAGGTGGATTTGGCATTTGATGAGGGGGAGCGATGTGCAGGGAGCCAATGTAGTGCAACAACGATCTTTCTTGCTATTCATGCTAACTTATCAAACCTATCCAACTCTAAATATAGAGAGTCCAAATTGGCATGATATTTTAGGAAAACCAAGAATGAAACTCATGCCAACTTCAATCCATAGAGCTATAAGGATGGGAAAAAAGTTATAAAGATCTAGGATCTACACATAATTATCTTTAGTTGTCTAGCAAATTCAACATTTCATTACTAACTAGGTTATTTCTTATCACAATTGAGGTGAACAATATTTTTGGTTTTATCCTGTCAAAAATGACCACTCAATCCTCCGGAATGTAGTTCTTAAATGATCTTCTATTTCATAAAACTATTTAGGATGCAAGTCAAATTTCAAAGAAGAAAAAGCTATTGGTAGAAGAGAAATTAAGAATATCTCCACGTTTGAAGGAAGACTGGATAGCTCCAAAATTTGTATATTTCTTGTATAGATACTTTAGTAGGTCACAACCCACTACCTCTATAAAGATGCTATTGAGTAGAATATTGCTACTTAGTTTGTCGCAATGGACTAGTACCTAATTACAAAATTGAACTACTAGATAAATGCAATTATCCATCTTCCACGTCAACGATTAAGACAGTGATTACCATCAAGGATATTTCCTTATGGTCGGTGTAGAGCACAAAGTCATGCTGTTGATTCTACATTGTAGATAGAGTAGTGAGGTAACTTCCATTTAGCTTTTCGCTAAAATAAGCCATTGATCAGCCTTCATAAGAAAGAATTGCACCAATGCTGATCTTGGATGCATCACACTCCACCTTGAACATGTTATCAATCAATTAGTGCTAAGATGGGTGCTTACTTCATTAACTCTTCCAATTTATGAAAGCTCCTCTCAATGTTGGACATCCAAATGAACTTTCTTTGCCTTATGTAATCCGTGATGGGGGTAACAATGGAGGAGAATTTTTTGATGAAGCACCAATAAAATGATGCAAGGACATGGAAGCTCCAGACAACATGGATGTTTCGACAAGTTGGCCATTCTTTGATGGCTCTGACCTTCACTTTGTCGGTTTGGATTTCATCTTTAGATATGACATATTATAAGAAGATCAATTTGCGCACCATCTGTGAACACTTGTTGAAATTAACATATAGTTTCGTTTGATGTAAGGGTCCAAACACCTGTCTCAAGTACTCAATATGCTTGCAAGAATTGCAATTATATAGTAGTTTGTCATCAAAATATACAACTACAAAATCTTCTAAAATAGGTTAAAATACCTGGTTCATGACTTGCATGAACGTGCTCAAGACATCAAAGAGACCCAGTGGCATAATAAGCCATCTGTAAAGCCAATCCTATGTCTTAAACACAGTTTTCCACTCAAAAACTTAGATAGATTTCAATTTGGTGACAATCCGAGCAATGGTCAATCTTGGAGAAGATATGGGCTCCAACAAAGTGGTCTGACATATCATCCAACTGAGATATGGAAAAATTATACTTCATCATGATCTTATTGATGAAGTAGTTGTTCGTGCACATTCTCTAGGTTCCCTCTTTCTGTAGAATGAGTGGGGTAGGCACCCACAAGAACTTCACTCTCGTTGATCAAGTATTTTTGGAAAACTTGTTGACTTGCCTTTTTGTAGCTTCTCATGCTCCTTTAGAACGTGCTCAAGACATCAAAGAGACCCAATGGCATAATAAGCCATCTGTAAAACCAATCCTATGTCTTAAACACAGTTTTCCACTCAAAAACTTAGATAGATTTCAATTTGGTGACAATCCGAGCAATGGTCAATCTTGGAGAAGATATGGGCTCCAACAAAGTGGTCTGACATATCATCCAACTGAGATATGGAAAAATTATACTTCATCATGATCTTATTGATGAAGTAGTTGTTCGTGCACATTCTCTAGGTTCCCTCTTTCTGTAGAATGAGTGGGGTAGGCACCCACAAGAACTTCACTCTCGTTGATCAAGTATTTTTGGAAAACTTGTTGACTTGCCTTTTTGTAGCTCCTCATGCTCCTTTAGAACGTGCTCAAGACATCAAAGAGACCCAATGGCATAATAAGCCATCTGTAAAACCAATCCTATGTCTTAAACACAGTTTTCCACTCAAAGACTTAGATAGATTTCAATTTGGTGACAATCCGAGCAATGGTCAATCTTGGAGAAGATATGGGCTCCAACAAAGTGGTCTGACATATCATTCAACTGAGGTATGGAAAAATTATACTTCATCATGATCTTATTGATGAAGTAGTTGTTCGTGCACATTCTCTAGGTTCCCTCTTTCTGTAGAATGAGTGGGGTAGGCACCCACAAGAACTTCACTCTCGTTGATCAAGCATTTTTGAAAAACTTGTTGACTTGCCTTTTTGTAGCTCCTCATGCTCCTTTAGCACCACATTATAGTGTGCAAGAAGTTATTACTAGGTACAAGGTCTATTAAGTGCTGGTTGTCATGCATAGGGCCAAACCTTTGGGGAGCTCTTTAGGCGACAAATCATCAATCTCCTCAAGAAGTGGCTTCACATCATCGGGTGTTGGATTTACACTGGCCTCTTGTGGATGACCACGTAATGCAACTTGAGCCCTTGCTTTTATTACGAAAGCTTTGGATAGTAAGGATACTCAGATCCTCCTTATTCCTTGATAGGGATTCCTCTTTCATAGGTTGGAGAAGTGCGTTTACTCCATCTTAATGGAAAGAGTATGTATTGTGCCCTCCATCATGGATCACCCTTTGATTATATTGCCAAGGATGACCTAATATTATATGGCAAGTATCTATCATTGTTACATCGCACCATGCACTGTCAATATAAGTGTCACCAATAAAGAAATTGATAAGCCAATGTTTTGGAGATGGTTAACCAATTACCTTCATAGGACCAAGAAATTTCATATGGTCGGACATACTTCTCTAATTTTAGATTGAGCTTGTTAATTAATGACTTCTTAAGATACAATATTTTTGCACGACTCACTATCAATGATGACATTACAAACATGTCCACAAATGATTTCAATGAGTGCCAAATATGTTGGTTTGAAGCCAATCCTCTTCTTTGGCTTGAGATGAATATATCATTTGCCTCAAGAATTGGCTTTGACCCTCCTGTTGCCAGCCATCCTTGGGGATCTAGTGAGGGATTGAGGGACAAGAAGAGAAAGATAGGGAGAAGAGAGGAATAGAGAGGGATCAAGCCTTCTAAGAGTTCAAGGTGAGATGCTTATCGGACGGGTTTTGGCTGTCTATTGCCTGCCGCCAACCATCCACAGTTCATGTCGGAATAGAGAGGAGAGTCTCGTTCAAAGAGAAAAGAGGCAAATAGACAGTCTCAATTGAAATATTAATTCTCTAATATGATGTGGAAGTTTTATTCAGTTTGAAAACCTATTAGTTTGCTCGAATTCAAAGCAGTTCGAACAAGCTAGTTGCCAGTTCAACTGCAATCTAAAGCAAATCTCACAAAATATACTAGTTTTTATGACAATCAAGGTTTCTTAAAGGATTGTTCAGATCGGATGCTAGACCAGTTAACGGCAACCGGTCGATCCGGCCTAGATTTTAAAACATTACTCATCACCAAATACAGTACGGCTAGCATGGATTTTAAGGTCTCTCACGTATGACAGATAAATCCGAAGCAAAAAATTCTAAAACGGTATCCGCCATGCAGTCCACTGAATCTGCACCCGGTGCCTACCATTTTGGGCATCTCAAAGATTAGTATATATTTAATGTTAGATATTGACGCTGCACAACATGGAAGTATGGATAATAAAATGGACAGTGTGTTTGGAGATATGCTTAAGCTGACGGTTTAAATCTTTATACGCTAAGAACGCCACTCTAGGATTTATTATTTGGTTAAGCCTTACTGAGGAGTTCTTTAGTTCTAGTGTTTCTTTTATAGCTTAGCTAAAGGCAGTGATTCCATTTGAAGAACCTAATTTGATTTGTTAATGGTGTGAGGGTGCTTATCTTCTGAAAAGAAGGCAACAAAGTGGGCAGGACCGGGTTGCTTTCTCAGAACGCAGTGGGCAAAAAGAGGCTCTTTAATTAGTGGTACGTCACTTCTATAATCCCACGTAGTGACCGAGAGGACCTGATAACAGTGCACAGATCTGAAAACAGTACTCACAGAGGGCCTTGTTCTGCGCTTTTTCTTCCACTACTCTATTTCAGATTGAGATGACTACGATTTTCAGGGAACTAGAACTTTATATTTGCATATTTAAGAAATTTAGATGCTCATGTACTGAGTATGTGAGTAAAAGTTGGAAATGTGACTTGGAATGTCTATGCATGCACATTAAGAAAAGAAGAAACCTTTGAAGATTTATAGCAGGAAATTAAAGAGAGCAGAGATTGAACATATGATTCTTACTGCTCTAAAGTCTAAATCTTCCCTTGATAAAAGCATATCTTATCGACTAGTCTTGGCATCTACCTCTGAATTTCGTTGTGTTTGCTGATTGCAAGGCATATCTTTTAAAAATCTTGAGAGTCGAATTAAAGAAAAGAAAAGAAAAATGCTCAATTATGGGTCTAAATCTACTAGGCCATCATGGCTCCTAAGATAACTGGAGACATCAGATGCAACTTTTCACTTTGAGCAGATCCGAAACTAAACTCCAAAGGGTAAGAAAAATCTAAGAGAATCTTCTTCATGGATTGACAAGAGATAACTTGTCAATTAGATGCCAAAATAGCAGATTGGCATCAAATGCTAATTTGTATGGTGTCTTATCATCAAGTTGATTTCTTTAATGATTACACATCTGAATATTTCTAATAACAACCCCATCCTAGACAAATATGCAAATCTAGTACTAACTAACAATGGACCTGAAACTGAATCAGTGGTGCTAGTGTCAAACTAGAAGTAGCACTTAGAAAACAACTTATGGATGTAAGTTGATGTTACATTAATGATGGTCGGTTGGATGCTTATTGGCTCAGCAATAATTGGTGTGATGCCAAAGAGGCTGGCTTTATCTACGTCCAAAAGCTATATGGCATTATCTACTCAAAAGGAACAACCAGGGGTATACTTCTCCATTAACAAGGGAATTGTATTCTTAAAGTAATTCAATCTAGTTAAGTGTTTTGCCTAAACTTTTTGAGTGCTATGACTAAGGCTTAATTAGTTTATTCTACTGTTAGGATGTGAATGTAAACCTTTTTTTCGTTTTTTTGGCTGAGTTCGTAGGGTTTGAGTTGCATCTTTTGCATGAAAGAACGATTGATCTTCTTTCATGACGTCGATCGTTGGATCGCATCCCACATGGATCTTCCAGTATTCTAAACTACGAGACACTATCCATGCAAATACGAACCAACTCAGCTCGGAATTTCTCCTGTTGAACACAACTATCAATGTAGACTTGTTTGTACATGAAATAACAATTTTGATCACAAGTGAGAACTATGATCCAGAATTGGGTTGAACTTGAGGCTAAGTTCCAAGGAGTTAGGCCTGGCCCAGATAAATCTAAACTATAACATGGGCCGGGACAGACCAGAGATCCGACCCAATTTAAGTCTCGATCGACAGACGGATGTGATGTCTCCGAGATCTAATCTAGCTATCTAAGATTGAACAAGGAAACGGAAAGATGGTATATGCTGTCACCCAAAGCGTCTCATCCGTCCTCGTCCCCGCCGATCATTTCGATCTCCTTTCCCACCTCCAACCTCGGAGAGAGCGTTGAAATTGATCAAGTTGGTGCCTTTTTTTCTCTCATCTTCGAATCCGATGGCGAAGCTGGAGTTCTTGAAGAGGGAAGGACTTCTTCCCGTTTTCCATGTTCGATTCTCGAAAAGGTCTCTGTCTCTTTTTTTCCTTTTTTTTTTGGTGTATCAGATAATAATTGTTATGTTTCTTTTTTTGTGTTCTATTAATTTGAGTTATATTAGTAGCCAGAATGGATTTTTCAGATCTATGATTATAAATTTACTATTTGCTGTCTATTTAATGTTTATTTTGTTGTGCGATGTGTTTTTTTTTTTTTTTTTTTGGTTGACTTGATTATTTTTTGGGGAAATAAACACGAGGCAGTCAAGTCCTGCGGCAGTTGATTGAAAGAAAGATTCATATTAGAGAGATTGGCTAGCAAGGCAAGGATTTGATTTGTGTCCTTTTCTTTCAATATGATCAGTGATAACAAAAGAGTAACATTTGAGAACTTGTTTGGTTTCTGTAGCAAAAATGTAGGTAAGATCTTATACTCTGCAGTAAAAGTGCATTCCTTTTGAGATCATGTTAAGCTGCTATAAAATAAAAAATTAAAAAAAAAATCCCCGGGAAAAGAAAAGGCTTTGTAGTTATGTGCACCCAAATTTGGTTGTTGTCATGTAAAATAGTTTCCTTGTATTATGTGATGTGCCGACATAGGTCAGAATCAAACAACTAGATGTAATCACTACAGGAATAGTAACTTTTGCCGGTGTTTTACATTAATGTCATCCAAGAAAGCAAAGAAATACGATAAGAAAGGGTAAAACTTGTCCAGTCAGATAATTTGACACAAGGACACATTTGTGAAGAAAAGATTTTAAAAATAAAATCAGCACAAAAGAACATTGAAGCGAGTTCTAGCTAAAGAAACGCGCATGAAATGCTTCTCGAGAGTGCGAGAGAGAAAAAAAAGATCAAGGAATGCTTGAAGAGGGGGAGGAGGATGGAATGATTATAGCAATTGTAAGCTAGAAAGGTGATCAAGTCATCCTTGCTGCCCAAAATTCACATAAGAGACATAAAACATGTCAATAAAGCTGATTGAAGGGCTCTAGCTGAAGTTGGCTCCTTCTTTCGTTACACAATGCTAGGGAAAGATGTTTTGACATTCTAAGACAATAGCAAGAACATTAGATTGACACATAGACATGTGATTAATTGAATTCTTCATATAATAACCTCATGTAGCCATATCAAAGGAACTAGCAAGAAGGGTTGAAGGAACTGAATGCAAAAATTAAGACAATATTGATTTGCTATCTCTCGCGACCAAATTTCAATGCTAAATGAAGATCAAGTCTGCAACATAATAATAACTTTGATAGAGTAATTTAATTTACTACGAAATAAGGTAACGATGCAATCTATAGGAATAATAGCTGAAAATATTAGGAACAGTCTGCCATCTTCTAGTCAACAGTAAACACTAAATCATAATCTGTAGGTTGTGTTCACCAAGAAATGAAAACTTTTACAGACACATGGTCCTAAGTAACAGTAAGGTTTTAGTGACTAATAGCCAACTTCGCTGTAAGAGATTCCAGGTCCTTATCTCTCATCTCAATCATTCATAAATTATCTACCAGAGAGCGTTTAAGTCTCGAAGCCTTGGTGAGATAAACATCATCAAACAGTGAAAGAATAGCGGAAAACCAACCGCCAGCGGCACCTCCAGAATATTTGAGACCAAAATCTCCATCTTGGATTCACCCCGTCGAACTATTTCAATCCGATAGGTAGGCTTCCACTTCTGCTTCGTATCTCTTCCTGTGGAGTTTAAGAGATCGATAACGATAATAGTACCACACTGTTGGCCCCATAAAATATGGATATTGCAAGAGTGAAACTTGTGAATGAATTTATATTATGAAGAGTATTTTTTTTTTTTTGATAGAATTACAAAGAATATTTGATATCCTCAAGTGCTAATTAATGTAATTAAATAAGTAGTAAAAATACATAACAAATATTATTTATTGTGGTCTAAATACGAACATATCATGTAATGACTCTCTCTCTCTCTCTCTCTCACACACACACACACAGACACACATTTGGTTGGGGCCCCTTGTTTCTTTCTAAAAATACATCTTCTGTGTTTCCGAATCAACCATGAAAATCGAGATTTTAAGCCAAAAATCTTTCACGAAACTAGCTTAATGGTATCCATATTGCTGCAATATAAACAAGACAAAAACTTTGCACCAAACTAGCCTAATGGTATCAATATTGCTGCAATATAAACATGACTAATTAAAATGAGTTAGCATTTGAATTTGATTTCTTGTTGTCAAGTTCAAGTTAGGTCTGGATCCATAATCAAAGATATAGTATCTCTAAAATGATTGCTCTTTATGAATAATTTTGTCAGACAACTTCATTTTGATGTATAACAACCTTATAAAATGAGCATTAATTCAATAAGCAAAAATATTTACGTTATCTTTTATTTAATGATTAGAACCTTTTAGTTTGTAACTTTTATCCATATGAGAAAAATTGAGTATATCATATTGACAAGTTGTAAAATGCACATGTTGCTTATTTGAAACACATATAAAAGATATATTACATAATTAATATGTGCTTATATACTAATAGATAAATGTCACTATCAATGTAAAATCTGCTCATATTGTCATCCAACCCAATGATTTGGGCTTGATTATTTTCTTACAGACTGTTTGGGATGTTGGATTGTCGAGTACTAGAACACGGAAGAGCGCATCTTGTTATTTTTCCCCCAACATGCAACCAATTAGAAAAAGAGGAGGGGGGAGATAGCATAAGATTTAGTTGATTAAATGATTTTGCAAAAGAAGTCTAAGGAATTTAAGTCTTCAGGAAGGAAAAAGGCAAGAGGGACTATGCATGGTATGATGCTTTTTCCTTGTTCTCTCATTCATATTATTCATGATTCTTGAAATTTGATTACGTCACTAAACTCATCAATCTAAGTTTCTGGGTGTATTATAATTCTCCATAATAATGAAGTGGGAACTGACACACTACTTTCAGATAGACTAAAACTTTGGTTCGGTGTTAGTTTATATTTTGAATTGAAAGTTCTGGACACCATCGCTGTTTTGTATTCTAGCTTGTTGGAAAAGAGAAATTATTGGATAGACTAGGTTCACCATAGATCTAGAATAAAATCATTCTAGGTGGTATTGCTATTATACATTAAAAAAAACTCAGATTACATAAACTTCTTACAATTTAACAACCATCTCTGCTAATATATGGACTTCTGACAATCTTTTTTTTTCTGGAGCGATGACAGAGGAGGTAAGGCACTTCCCCTAAATTTATTAACCAATGAGAGTAAAATTATTTAATCTGGACTTCTGACAATCAACGCCCATCTGTGCTAATTTCTCTGCTCTTCCAAATGAAACTAACAGGAAGTTATTATTGAGAGACATCATGATTTCTGGAGTTAGAACGAGGACGTTTCATATGACTGCTGGTAGGCTAGACCAGATCCATGCAGCTTTTGTTGCACAATGTGATCCAGCCTCTCCGCCATCTCAGGGCTCAAACGATTCACCCAATCTCCAACCTTTCCTTCTCCGTAGAAAGATGAATTTTTGAATGTCAACTTCTCCAAACTACGATCCCCACTCCTGGTAGCTCATTTTCTTGAAGCTGCACAGCCTCACCACCTCCTCCACCACGCCATCCCTCTCTTCCTCCTCCGAGAACGGGCAACCAACCAGGTCTAAATCTATAAGCCGAAAACAAATTTAATGACTAATAGCCATCTTTACTCCTGAGAGACTGGAGGTTCTTATCCCCCGCTCCAATCAATTAAAAATATTTTAATGAGGAAGAATTCTTTGGGGTTCAAACATGGTATTGAAAAGGTTCCTGGACAAATGTTCACTAATTTTATAATGTTGGTGAATGTGAGATTTGATCTCTCAGATCATCTGATACAATTGACAAAGGTTCACTAATTTTATAAACGGGCATCTTCCTAACTCTCCGTACTTTATTTGGTGAATACTGTAAATGAACATAAATCTCTTAGTAAACCTACAAAAAAAACTTTACTAACCTAGTCATATAGCACCAATATTGGTAGCATCAAATTATTTATATGTACCAAAAAAGTAAATTATTGATATCATCTTAGATTCCACAAACAAACCACGTATTTGATGGTTCAATTATATATCTATCATAAATTGGCGGACCATAAATGTGTAGGTCGATATATTTGCGTACTTAATGTCTATCTAGAAACGATATGCATCTCTATGTACGGAAATTGTTATCGAAGAAGTACCAGTACAAATCTGGCCCATATTCTAAGTTGATCCGATGATCCGGGATGGATTATTTTTTATTAATTTAGTCGAGTTATAAAGCTATTGGTTCCATTCATTGGTCTATGACTATCATTGACATCAAAAGATTTCGCACAAGCTTAACTAGGCATGCTAGAGGAATGGTAGACCTGGACCTAATCTTAGATTCACACCCAAACTCAACCCATTGAACTAACAAGAACTAAGAGTTAAGACCTTTTCGATCAGGTCACAAATGGATTACCAACAATTTGGCCTTAGCCGACCAAACTAGAATAAAATCAATGGCTGATTCCTGGTGAATGAGCCGGGTGATTCCCTTGCCCTTGACAAAAGCACAAGTTGTAACGAGTCTTTCAACTCATGATATGCTTTCTAATATACGCTATTATGAGTTGAGTGAAGGGCTTTGGTTGGGTCTAGAGAGAGTGAGTGTGATTTTCACACTGAATCATTCAATTCGAAAGGGGTTGACAGAGTTCCAACAAAATAAATAGCGAAATAGAAGTTCCGTTCCGCTCGTTGTGGCCTTGACACAGCGTTAAAGGGAGATGGGGTATAGAACCGGAATAAAGGACTAGAAGAAAGGTGTAATCCGGTGGAACACGATGAAAGCTAGATTAGAAATTCAAATATGCTTTAGATCTATGTTTTTACTTCTTGATTTTTCACAGTTGCAGAGATTAGCTTGTATGTAAAGAAATTATGAAGGATCAGATTTAAATAATGAAACCCTTGAGTCTTGTGAGATCAAAAGAATAGTATCTACCAAAAATCAATGTCTTTTGAAGCAATTTTTTTTTGCAGGGATCATAAAATAGAAACCTAAATTAACAAATCTGCTCTGGTTCTCTCTACAATGCCTTTATTTCTAGGATTTAGTAAAAACAATAAACCATAGGTGATGCTCATTTTAGTCCATGTTAATTCTTTTGAAAGCAGATACAAGTGGCACCATTCAGTGCCAGTGTTATCCACTTTCAGCAGTGAAGCCTTAACTGCCAAACAGTCAGCATTTCAAATTAAAGTTTTGATACGAACATGGTTCTTCTGCAAACACAACAGAGGAAAAGTTATTTCACATACACCATGCAGCAATAATCTGTGAAATGGATCTTGAACATATAGCACAAGTACATCTCGGTCCTCACTATCTTTGATGAATGCTCGTACCCGTTCCTTCAAAGTTAATAAAATTTAGTGCATGTATAAGCAAAGCAAGCATTCAAAAAATGTGACTGTCTTAAAAGGATGGAGAAAAAACATTAGTAGAACAGAATGCTTTGTTCAGTGCCTCTAGCTTGTTTAAATCCTGACATTACAATTGCAACAAGACTAAAGCAGCATTATTATGCAGTCTTCACCTCAAGATTGACCTTATCATCCTAACTCTCTGACCTTGCAAATATGATAGGAATTTAATGTTCTTAAGTTATAGTAATTTTATATGCCTTCAGCTTTTAAGCACAGGCGCTTTCTATGGTTAACTTGGTTGCTGATACGAAATGGTATCCCATGCCATGATATAAGTCATTATGTGATAACAATGCACAAAAGAGCAAATGTAACGTAAATAAGGCTTAGGAGACTAGAAATATAATAAAACCTTAAAAAAAAGGGCAAATATATGATCTAGAAGAAGAGAGGTGCAAGCACTTCAAATATAAGAGTAATTGGCCATATTGCTGAAAAACCCTCATGACTAAAAGATATCATAAAGGGTTTCAAAAGTAAATATGAAAGATTACAACTAGGTGAATGAATGCAAACGAAGGAAGCTTTGAAGAATATGGGAATTATTTGTCCAGAAAAAGCACTTGTTCACAGGTTTTGGGGAAATACAAGAAAGGGGGCACTAAAAGCTCCAAGGAACATATGTGCCGCGAAGACAGAGTCAGATATGTGAGGTAAAGAACTTGCATTAGTTAGACCAAAAGATGTAAAGTGGTGGACTGTTGAAGAGGAGCTGGTGGAAAAGGTGCTCAAAGTTGTATCAAATAATAGAGAAAATGATGTTACTAAAATCTAGGAATGCTGACAAAGATTAGGAAGAAAATGGGTTCTCAATAGATACCTCCAAATATCACACACTGCTGTTTTCTCAAAATGGCAAAGAAAGGGTTTTAATAGTTTGCCTGAGGGGAAACCCCTTGTATATTAATTGATTCTAAATGTGATCACTTGCAAATGTAAATTGTTTATCATAGAGAGCTATTGGCTTAGGAGAGCAGCTTGCTGCTTCAGCTACAATGCTAGATTAAGCAGCTACAGCTTAATAAAATAATAATATTCATGTCAATCGACTCTTGCATTATGATGATAGCTTCCAACTTATGCATCAAGTTGATGTTCTTTGCCTTAGTTACCAATCTCATTTTATTATTTCTATTTGATCTTCACAAATCACAATTAACTAAACACTAGTTTTGCCCCTTGGTGCAATAATAGCAGGATTGCGAAGCAAGTGGATCTTGCTTTCAACAGCATTGCATAAAGGCATAACCCCTTAGAAGTAAATTTAAAGCATTCATCTGAAAAATAGCATGGTCTAATTTTGGCCCTTCGAAGGCCGTAAAATGTTAAACAAGGAAAAAAAAATCTTCATTCATGAGAAAAAAAAGGATAGTTTTTTTCTGTCATTTTTCACAAAGACCAGATTACCTTGTATGTTGTGGATTGTGCAAAGATATATTATGGAGTCATTGGATTTGATGATCATTTGGCCCCCTAACATCCCAAAAATTCTTTGCTATTTATGGAGTCAGGCGGTCCATCAGGGCAAAAATTTTGTGGATAGATGCCCATCTACCACTTATTCTCTGCTTCCTTTCAAAAGCTCAAGGGCTAAAGGTGATTTTGGTGGGTTTTTTGGAGAGAAAAAATCCAACTTAATGTTCTATTTGGCAAGCCACTTCTATTCTCTTGCGGAAATGACCTGCTTTGGATTGAACACGACCATTATACCTTCCATCTCTTGATGGATTGCATGCACTTTATGGGAACTGAATCATTGATGCATGCATATCATTAATGGCAGGTCGATGCACATAACAGGAAATGCTCTTGTGGCAGTCATAAGGGCAGGGACATAAGTGTTTGGTGAAGTCCAAAATTGATTGTTTTTGTAAAAGATTATAACCAACTTCTCTTTCAAATGATGAGAATGAACTGTAGAGAAATGGCCTCAGGTGAGATCATTGAGCACTCATGTACAATTACAACAGGAATGCAAATAAGAAGCTGCTGAGACTTGAGCTTGGCAACAAGCTCATCGGTTAGAATGAACGAGCTGTTTGTCAGGTTGACCTTGGAGGCTCAGTTATTTAAACCAGACTTAACGATCCGGGTTTGATATCTTATTTGAGCTTGGCATGGATGTGCCCAATCAAATATTTTTGTCGCGCTATATCCAAGCTATTCATAGACATTTTTAGTCCATTTTTCTTGATGTTAACACCATACGTGGATAATTATCATATAGATCGATCTTCCTTCCTTTCTCTCAAAATCAAAACTAAAATCAAAATATAAAAAACCCGAATCAAATCAGAATTATGCTCGATGCGGTTTAAAGCGTATTTGGTTGCAAGCCTAGTTGTAACTTAGACAGATCATAAAATTGGAAGGCAATTTTGAACTTTCGAACTAGACCTAGAATTCTCGGCGGCATGTAGTTACATCTTGAAGTGCTGTGCGGCGATATATGATGGCCGCCATCATGAGATGGATCGGTATCGATGCAATAAATCGGTATCCTTGGGACACTCTCCCTAGGGCTGAAGATTATCTTCTAGAGAGAGAGAGAGAGAGAGAGAGAGGGGTGGAGGGCGTGACAACCATCTAGTGCGTGAGGTGAGGTTGCATGTGATTTCAATCTAATGGTTTGACCGGAACATAGGAAGGTGCGCATGGAACAAATAAAGTCGAGCAGCAGTACTACCTCAAATATAAAACAAGCCTATCTCTCGCCGTTTATTAATGGAAACCGCTCCCGAGAGCCGGCCGGTAGAAGGGGAAGGGGGAGAAACGATAAAAAGATTTATTAGTTGTGACGAGGGGGGGAGAAAGGATCCATTATTAGGAGTTAAAGAGTGTTTTGTCACCATCCGTTTCTTGGGTGCCAAATGAGCAGCGGCAAACAATAGATTCACGTGCCAAGGGATGGGAAGATTGGGAAATGCATCCTCCTCCTTTTCTTGTCTTTTTTTTTTTTTCCTGAAACAGAAGTATGGTACATAATATATATATATATATATATATATATATATATATATATATGCAACTCCGCCTCTCTTATTAAAAGATGATCTCCAGAGTGGTTGGTTACAAAGGACGCCATCCAGTCTACAGTCCTATTTATCTTCTTAAACCGACGATTTTAACCAGCAAGTCATTTTTTTTTGTGGATTGACGGGTGGACTTTTGGTAATGCATCCTTTAATATTAATCATTGTCACACCAAATGCCCTAACTAACGAAAAGCAACATTTTATTTTCTGTTACACCAGACAACACTCCTTTTTTTTCTTTTTGAATTGTCACTTTTTAATAGTTTTTCTTTGATAAAAGATAAATACTAATATAAATTTTTTATACACATTTTCTACGATGCATGCAAGATACTATCACGATTGACCGTCATCAAAAAATGAACGGTTATTAAACAAGACAGCCTATGAGCATGTACCGTATCATGTATGGCACAGCTGTTTAATAACTGTTCATTTTCTGATGATGATCATCCAAGGATGCATAGTATCTTACAGTGCATAAGTTGCACCATAGAGAATTCTGGCCGATTTTTTTTTTCTTCATTCGTTTTGTTCTATTCTTATTTAGCCTATTACAAGTGTTTCTCCCACATCAATTTAGGCTTCTTAGCTACAATCTACCACTTATCATAGCATAGATGGTGGGTGATCAAATTGGATCCAAACACAACAAGCTAACCTCTTGTGTGTGTGCGTCTGTCTGTATAAGTAAATTGATTTATATATAAGATAATACAATCCAATAAACAAGCCTAAGAAAGTTTTGATATCATGAGGTGCAATGCTGACAATGGCCTTAAGCCTCTTTTCCATTGGAGAAAACTTTCTTCTTTTAACTTGAGGAAAGTACATTGTGAATGCAAAAATAGCCACAATTTTAAAGGATTCTCAACATAATACGGTGTTATATGCTCATAAACTCTTGACATAAAATCTTATTTGGCACAATAAATCATGTCACTGAAGAACATAAATCGATCCAAGCTGTGCGAGGTAATAATGCATCTCTTTTTTTCCTCATGGAAAATCTCGGATTTTTTTTCCTCATGGAAAATCTCGGATTTTTTTTCAAAGCAAGCAATTGAACTCACTCTAAGGAGAATAAGATCAATCCTTCCAACAACATCCAATTAAGATTTTTTTTTTCCAATCACAAATGTATGATTCTTACAGAATCAATTAAAAGTTAAAATCTTTGAAAAATTGGTACTGTTGATGCAAATCCAAAAGCATAATTCCTTACCAAGTTAGCAGCGAGGGAGGAAACCTCTTACCCTTCCACGAAGAATATCAAGAAGCATCACCTTTTTTTTTTTTTGCGCTAATTTCATACCACACGAGTATCGGTACATTTAATAAAGTCAGAAAACAACTCTTCCTCTTCGGCCCACATCGTGTCTCCGAAATAGCTAGCCACGTAAGCAACCATCCAATTCACGATCTCGTTTTCTTCTCTAAATACATGCTTAGCCTAAAAGGCTATCCATTCCTCATTATTATCCAGATGTTTCGAAGCAGGGGTGAACCACCCCACCACCGCTCGGACCCTGAATCCAGAAGCATCACCTATTTGCCGACTCACTTTTCCATCCAACGTGGCAACTGATGTAGCGAACTGCACCAATTACTCTTTGCCAGGTCAGTGGAGGAAAGGAGTGGGTGACGCAGCGGCACCCCTGTGGCGTTGCTCCAAAAGAAAGTCTTCCAACGTTCAAGTTTGTCTGTCTGAGGCCTTTCTAAAGCCACGGGGAACGCGTTTTTCCCGACAACTCTGATCGAAGTGAAGGTCCTTGAACGATAGCTTGGCCTGAAGCCCACAGCACCAATACCCAATTCCAAGGCATTTTTTGGACTCCGTGTCCTCTCTCTCTCCCTTCCTTCTTTCTTTTTCTTTTCTGATCTTTTTTTTACCCTCTCCCGAGAGAGAGAGAGAGAGAGAGAGAGAGCCCGAAAAGATCTTTCTTCCGCTGTTGATCTCTTGCACTAATGTGAGACAATCACTGACACTCTGTACCTCCCATGCTTCCCTGAAGTATCCAACGGTCCAAACTCGTCCTCTCACGACTCCTAAAGGACAAGTATGGGGTGGGCCCACACTGGCCACAGACAACCCAAATTGTTTTGGACCTCCTCATGTTTCCGTTTTACCATGTAGACCCAAGTGCAAGCGAGTTTGGTGGGCTACT
The DNA here is from genome assembly GCF_009389715.1 of Phoenix dactylifera. Classification (NCBI taxonomy): domain Eukaryota; kingdom Viridiplantae; phylum Streptophyta; class Magnoliopsida; order Arecales; family Arecaceae; genus Phoenix; species Phoenix dactylifera. The sequence goes on along the minus strand of NC_052403.1, from coordinate 2,204,047 downwards.
TGCACAAGCTTTTGCTTTAGGATTCGTTTGGTTCACCGTAAAAATATTTTCTATTAAATTATTTTTTAAAAATTGATGTCTAGGTATATAATATCAAAAAAACTATTTTTTTATACTTTTGATTATCATAAAAAAGCATCTGTTTTTCTAAAAAAAATATAAAATATTTATTATACTCTCTCTTTTTTAAAATTTTTTTTAACCAATTATGAGGTTTTGTTGACCCCACTTTCTCCTCTACTTTTTTTTTTTTCATGGACCAAACGCGTCATTGGTTGCATGAGCTTATGGGAAGCAGGACAAATACGCAAAGGCTGGTAACGTATGTTTCAGTTATTAATTCCGTAACGTTTCTTCTAAAGCTAATGGTTGCCATTCCCTTTGTGGACCTTTAGAAGGTGCGATGCTTGAGTTCTTTAGGGAAGGAGGAAAAGGACTCACGACGCATTGAAGGGGATGCACGGTCCACGTGGTAGGGTGAAACCATAGACCATAAGGAGTAGGGAATTGTAGCGGTCTATATAAGGTAGTGCACGCAATCTAGCTAATGGTGTCGACAAGAGCTCGCTCACTAGCTGAGGTGAAATAATTTAGGTGGATTCCGTGAGCAACAGCATGGATTTAGAATTCCGGTAATTAGATCAAGGAGTGCATGTCCACAAGAGAGGTATGGTTGAGAATAATTAGTTTACTGTTCATAATTACTAACATGTCAGTTTCCAAGAATGTCTGGATCTAGCACAAAACATATTAGGGGAATTTAATGCTTAGCTTCATGATTGATTGCTTTAACAACTAGGGTTCAACTATGTTTGTTCAACTTTCGATCTTTCGATTTGATTGTACTCACAATCATGACTTAATTTGATGGGCATTTATTTTTTATCATATGACTATGAACTACATTGCCCGATATTTTTAAATTATGTTACTGCTACTATTGATTTTAGTGGTTATAGTAAATCCAAATTTAGGTAGTCTACGAGGTCAATCGAAACCTAACAGAAAAAAAAAGTCGAGCCACAAAACCCTAAGTTGGCGCTAAAGCTATACAAGATGTTAAAAAAGAAAAGAAAAAAAAAGAGAAAATGCTAGGATGATGCGGGTACATGTGATCCAACCGAGCTTATTTAAATTTATAGGGTATGCTTGATGATAACTTTTTGCCGGAGTTCTCTCTGTCACAAGAATAATAGAATGATTTAACATTTGATTGAGATATTCTTTTTTTAGTGATACGAATTTTGGAAGGACATAATCTTGTCCTAGCTAAAACTTATTTTTAGATGTTTCATTTTGTAAGATCATAATAACAAATAAGAAGGGTGTTGGCTTAGCCTTCTCCATTAAGACATCAAACACCTTGCTTATGACCATAAAGAATCTCCACTAGATTTGCAACACCAGTATGGAACTCTTGAACAATATCCAAGAACTTCACCCTAAAATTACTCTTATCATGTGGCGAACACTTTCAAGTAGGGGAGGCAATAACTTTCTCTTTTGCGCCCAAAGTTTCCTAAATACAAAAGAGTGAGGCCCCATGCTCTCAAAGGAAAATGATGGGCAGTAAACTAGTGATCAATTTCTCTGCAATAAGTGGTGCACAACCATAGATTTTAAAAATGGATCGACTCAAGCTTTAGAGGACAGAGCATGCTTAAATTATGCCTATTTGTACTACTCATATTTGTTTCTAGAAAAAGTTATTCCTCCTTCACTGTGGCAATCTATTACCATAGAAACCCAATTAACAAAGAGAGGATATTGAGTTCTCCATGTTTCAAAAGGGCCTCTCCAATGGATGCATCATGATATTAAAACAATCCTTAATAAAAAAAGCAAGGAGAAAAAATTAGTTATTTTCTTTTGTTCATTGTTTTGCAAGTAAAATTGAATACATGAGAAGGAATATGCCATGTATGCTGAAAAATTAATTTAGTTCGTGTCTGTTAAATAGGAGTGTCTGAAAGCCAAAAGAATTCAACCATTCCTTTCTGCCTCATTAACTTTTTATTCCCTTTTCAGGATTATAAAATTTTCTAGCAAATTAAGCAAATCAGGAAAAATCAAATTTCCCTTTTCAGATGGAAAGGAATTTTGTTTTCTTTTTCCTTGTCTATGCCTTACCTTGCTGCCAAACAGAATTAGTCCTTCTCTGTGAAAGCTTTCAAAACTCTTTAATAGAGACAAGTACTTAAGAAACCATACTAGAGTGGGATAAATAATTTTCCACCATGTCCATAGTGTATGCAAGAGAAAGAAACGTGATTGAGGGAAGTGTAGTCGTAAAAGTTACTCAACATTATTATAATTATTATTATTATTATTATCATTTTGTTGAGAACTTTACCAGAAGATAATTATAACAGAAGTATCGCTATTTTTCTCAGTACTTATCTCAGAGTTAAAGCAAGGGTGCTCATCATAGTTTGAGCAGTAACCATGCATGATGTGACACATTAATTATCTTAGGCATCCAAGAGTCCACTTGCGTGTGTGAGATAATGAAGACACTGCTTTATATATATATAAAAAAGAAGCACATAATTAAGAGACTACACGGGCGTTACAGGGTTTCTTCTCAAACCTCTTATCTCCTGAACAGAGGTACGAAGAGACATTGAAATCATACTTCGCCACCATACGTATCACCTCAAACTTAATAATTTATATTGTGGCTCCACCACCCTGCACGCCCAAATCTGGTCCCAAGATTTCACCCACTTCTAAGTTACTTCTTCTTGATACAAAGATTTCCTAGTCGAAAATTCTACATCTTAGATTGTCTTTTGCTAGCAAAATTACCTTCTTGTCATTAATAATCGATTCATGTATATTCAACTTTATCACTTCTTTGAGTTTCTCTTTATTTAGGAGAAAAAAAAAAAAAGGAGGAAAGATAAGTAGAACCGCTTAATGAAAGATAAGTAAGAAGAAAATGACGGATTCATCATTCAATCTTGCCTTCATCGAACTGCAAAATAATAATAATAACAATAATAAAAGTTTATGAAACCATATTAGGACTATTGTGTATAATGTGCAAGATAAAAGCTGTATATTGATAGATCTAAGTAGCTAGGCAAATAATCTGATCTTAATTATGAAATATTGAGTAGGACAAGTTCAGTGCGACAAACCGAGCATGGGAATCCCATGGACCACGGCTTATTTGCCATTTTCACAAGCATGATGAGATCGACTTGCAACATGCCAATAAAGAGCAACTATGTAGGGGATTCTGCTATCTAAGTATGCACCTCTAAAACATAAGTTCCTTTCAACAAATAATTTGTTGGTTGATCACAAGGGCTGGCTCTTAGTTGTATTTTTGGTGTACTTGTCTTTGGATGCCCCATTCCATCAGATAAACACATGCAAAATGACCCACCTTGCAAGTGTTGGTTCTATTACTAAGAAAGCAACCCCCTAACCATCTCCAAGATCTATCAAAACGCCTCATCCGGATCCACCTGAACGGACGGTCAAGAACTACTAGAAGGAGCCGGGGGGGGGGTATGGCCGAAACAAGGCGGGTAGTTACGTAAATTTCGAATGCGACAGTGGCATAATGACACCGATTTTAATGCGGGATGCCGTTTCTCTGACACAGCCAGAAAAAAACCTCATCTTATCTTTACCACCGGTGACCTGACCCATCCCCGTGAGCCAGCTTGACATCATGGGAGTACCAACCCGATTGATGAGTGATGACTAAAGGAAAATCCAAGGGAAATTTATTAACTAAAAAGCACTGCTAAAACATAAAGAAAAATAAATAAAAATTAGAAAAGAGGCTAAATAAAGGCTGAAAGAGAGAAGGCCATAGCTGGCTGTCTCTCTTTCTCCATATGGAAATGGTCCTTTCCCTCTCCTCCTCCTCCTCCTTCTCCTCCTCCTCCTCACTGTCATTCTCTTTCTCTCTCTAAAGGGAGGAGGCTAGAAAAACCAAGGCTTGGGCATAGTGTCCTTTTGATGCCCACCTAAGTGCTTTAAAATCTTCTTGATATAAGGCATTTCTACTTAGTGCTGTGTGTTTTTCTTTTGGGCTTTGGAAAGCTGCCAAGAGGAAGGGATTTGGTTTGTAGGTTTTTGTTTGTTAGGCCTTGGCTTCCTTTGATTCACTTGCTCTGTGTCCCAGATCTCTGAGGAGTTGTTCTTGTTTTGAATACATTCCTGGGTTTGGTTGATCTGTTTGCTGGGGAGGATGAGTAGAGAAGATAATATCAACTTCCTCAAGATACAGGTATTCCTCTTCTTTTCCCTTTTTCACACTCTTTCTCACTTTGCTTCTTCTGAGCTCAATGGCATCACATGCTTGTTTCTTTGTTTTCATGTCCTTTTGTTCTCCATGTAATTATTTTTCCTATAATGGTGTTTCTTGCTTTTATCCTTCTTCATCTATAACTGTGTTTCATGATTGTTGTGCTTGGTATGTGTTCTTAGTTGTCTCCCCTCTTTTTTTCTTTCCCTTTGTTTCTTTCCTTACTTGCAGACATGTGTTCTCAAAGTGAACATACACTGTGATGGATGCAAGAAGAAGGTGAAGAAGCTGCTTCATAAGATTGAAGGTATTCCCACTCTTTTTTTTTTTTTTACCAAATTTTAGTTTACCCTTCCCCATTTTGAGTGCTAGTCTATGATTTACTGCTTCTGTCTAGAGTCATTAGTTCTTTTTTTTTTATGTTACTATGGTAAGGGCTTCTTGTCCAACATTCTGCACAGAATTTCTTCTTTTTTTTTCTTTCCCCTCTGTGTGCCTCTAATTCTTTATGTTTTCTTTTTCCTGTTAATTTTCAGGGGTCTACCAGACCAACATAGACGCGGAGCAGGGGAAGGTGATTGTCTCAGGCAATGTTGATCCTGCCACCCTCATAAAAAAGCTAAACAAGGCTGGCAAGCATGCAGAGTTCTGGGGCTCAAAGGGTGGAAACAACCAACATCTCAGCAACCAGCTTCAAAAGCTCCAGCTTGAGCATGGGAAAGGGCAGCAGAAAGACGATGGCAAGCAGCAGAAGGGTGGAGGATGGGGAGGAGGAGGTGGTGCCGGTGGTGGTGGTGGTGGGAAGGCCCAGAAGGGCCAGCAACCAACTCCACAGCAGCAGCTGCAACTGTTACAGCAGATGAAAGGTCTCAAAGATATGAAGCTCCCCCAGATGAAGGACCTCAAGCTCCCCTTCCAAAAGGATCAGAAACAAGTCAAGTTCAGCTTTCCTGAGGGAGATGGCGACGAAGGGAGCGACTGCGACGACGAGTTCGATGACTTTGATGATGACGATGACTTCGATGACATGGATGGCTTCGACGATGACTTCGACTATGATCCCAAGATGATGAAGCCCATGAATATTCAGCCTAACGGGAATGGGATGGCTAATGACAAGAAGGGTGGCGGTGGCGGTGGGGGCGGAGGCGGTGGCAATGGTAAGAAGTGGGGTGGTGTAGAAATTCCAGTGCAAACCAAGGCTATGGGCGGTAATAATGGCAATGGGGGAGGTAAGAAAGGCGGTGGAGGTGGTGGTAAAAATGGTGGCGGGCCCCAAGATGGTAAAAATGGAGGAGGAAACAGTAACAAGGGGGCTCCCAGTGGCAATGGCAATGGTGGGAGTAATGCTAATAATGGCAATCCAGCCATTGGAGGGAAGAAGGGAGGTGGGAAGAATGATGTTGTGGGAGGGGTCCAGCCAATGGGCAACCCCAACATGATGGGCCAGTCCTTCCAAGGCATGAATCTGGGTCAGATGGGGGGCATGCCTCGGGCCCCAATGGGCCACATGGGGAATATTCCGGCCGGCGCCGCAGTCCAGGGCCTCCCAGCCGGGGCCGCGCCGCCCGGATACTTCCAGGGAGGGATGGCGGCGCCGCCGCCGGAGATGATGGCTGCTGCCAACCCCTACCAGCAGCAGCAGTACATGGCTGCTTTGATGCAGCAGCAGAGGATGATGATGAATGGCCAAGCCGGCGCCGCCGCATACCCGCAGATGGCATATGGATATGGGAGGCCGCCGCCGCCATACGCGCCGATGGCGCCGATGCCGCCCCCTCATGGTGATTCATATACAAACTTCTTCAGTGATGAGAACCCCAATAGCTGCTCAATTATGTGAGGAAAGGAAGGAGTTTGCTTGGTTGGGTGGTGTTCCTTCCTCTGTTTCTTCTCTCTTTAGGTTCCTTTCAAGTGATGGAGGGTGTCAAGAGGTAGACCAGAGAGTCTGCTGGATATACATGAGAAACTTGGGTTCCTTAGTTTCCCTTTTCTGCTGTTAATTTCCTTTTCATCTTCTTTAAAGAACTTTTTGCTTGATGTTGAAGTTAGGTATAGGTGTATTTATAGATCTATATGAGGTTTATATTGAAGCTTTTAGGGAGTTGGAGAGTTGGTTTATCTTGTGGGCTCTATAAGATGTGAAAGGAAAAAAGGCGAATGTTATGGTGGGAGCTAGAGCTCTAGCTTTCATGGATGTATTGATATGTGTTTATAAAGTTTAAAAATGATGATGATAATAATAATGAAAGCATGGTCCATCTAATGATGTGTGAATTTTTTTGTGGTGATTTATATTTTTCCTAGCCTCCAATCCCTTTGGCCTCCAACTGTTGCTATCGGCGCTTTCACACTTCAGCTGGGGAGCAGGTTGTTGTGACGCATTGGTGATGTTCTCTGTGTTGGATTAAAGCGAGGGGGATTGGTTGTGTGCTCATGGCTGCCATGATGAGTGATAATGAAACAATATTAAAGTTGCCATTCGCTTTACCAAAAGGAGTTGAGAATGTCTCTAGTGCAAAAGTAGAGTGGGTGTCATTTAAGCAATCTTCTATTAAAAGAGGACTGCCCAAATTTACTCCCGAGTTTTCCTCCCTCTTGTCCGCCGCATGAGGGCATTTCCTCTGCTTGTATACTCGTCACAATTCTTGTGTGTCTGCCCCACTGCTTTTTTTTCTTTTTGTTTTGATAAAAATGGCAAATTATATAGCTCTAATGTAAGTACATCCTGCAGGAACTTTCTGGAGTACCAGGCGACGAAGGAGGCGACCCATTTTGCTGCCCTGTTCGCCTTCCAAAATACGTGTACTGCCTGAAAATCACTCAACTCCTGAGCCAATCTCCGAGTCTCTCTAATGAAGGGATGGCTATCACCATATCTATCCACACCTCGGATCCAGTCAATCACCACAGAAGAATCCCCCTCAAGAAGCATCCGCTTGGCATGATAAGTGGTAGATGCTAGATAGGACCATCACACTTAATATTAAAGCAAAAGTTTTGGCATTGCAGACCTACTTCAGGCCACCCCTCTTAGAAGCATGATAGCCTTCTAAATATCTAGTGAAGATGGATCGTGAAGTCATGCAAAAGCTCAACTTATCATGATCAACATGTCCTCTTGCTCTAATTTTGAGCTGATGCATAAATCTCCTCATTTCAAGTGAGATGAACCAATAAGGTATCCTAAGATTAAATGCATCATATAGATCATTGACACTCTGGTGGATTCAAGCAGCATCATCAAGGCATTATATGAATTCAGAGAATATAAATGCAACCTATGTTTGCATGGTTTCGCATATTTTCCTTTCGCCGATTCTGTGCTTCTTCCATGATCTTGTATATGCTTTCTACATTGTTTAATCATCTTAGAATTGCTTTATGAGGCGATCTTTGGGAATCTTTATTACATAAAATAAAACCCTAATGTACATTTTTTTTTTTGGCTTTGCTGGTTGCATATATGATTAAGTTAATGTGGCAGAAGAGATGAGGAGATTAAAATACTGGATTTGGAATCACATGAATCTTCTTCTTCTGTAGCCCTGTCGGCTAATGTTTAAAAGAATCATGTTCATTTTTTATTTAAAACCAACTTCATACTCATTGGAATTGAAAATTCTTCTTGTCATCCCCTCAAATTTGCTATGGACTATGGAGACCTGAGTAGGGCGTAGGTTCTTCTTCTAAGAGTTTGCATCATATTCAAGAGAATCTTCATCTATCCGATACTTCGTTTGTTCTTTTTTAATAATTACTAATCCTCACTAAAATTTGGCTTTATTATTACTTTCTTTATTTTACCTATGTGACACCCTATATTATGAATTTTCTTGGGTTGTATGAATAAAAAAAAAAAATTCTAAATATCACCTCTTAGAGAATCTTTGTGACATTGTAGTTAACCATACGATCTGAATTTTTCATATTAAAGTTCATGACTTATTTGGATAATTGGAATTTCATGACTTCTGATTTCTAAAAGATCCCTAATTTCTAGGCTTAAGGCTCTTTTCAGAGAGATTGTGCAGGTAATTTCACAGAAATAAGCTTTTTGACTCATGATGAACTTTTTTTCTTCAGCTTTTGACTTCCAGAGTAAGGCCTAGAAGTTAGATACAGATTAAAATTTAACTTAATGAAATTAGATTAGGTACTTTCATCCATCTGGATCCAATTAGATCTAGTGGGGCCCTATTTGATAAGGTGAAAAGAAGTTAAGAAATATTGATCAAGCTTAAATCTGGTTTTGTTTAGAATTAAAAGCAGAGCAGACAGGCTTTAGATCCGCCAAGTATGGTGTGTCAAAACCAGTTAAGGTTTAATAGTGTCATTCAAGTTTGACTCGAGTATTAGGTCCTATTAACACCATTAATGGCATAACTAATATTTGGTGCACCGGTATTGAATTTACTATATATATATATATATATATATATATATATATATATATATATATATATATATATCCACTCCATACTTTTATTCTCATCTTTTTGAAAGCGATAAAATTTTGTTACCAAAATCTCTAAATGTTATATAAACAATCTAAGAAATCAAGGAGTTCTACGAAATGTATCTGATCGGTTAATTCAACTTTCTTCTTGAACTTTTGTAAATAAAAAGAGAAAACAAAAGTGATACCAAACATGCCTCTACTGTGGTGCTTTCTCATTATCTTTGTCACTATCAACAGTTTACAGTCCAAGATGTACAATAAAAGGGGAAAAAAAAGAACCATATGAATAGCATAAATGTTTGCAAGCTAAGCTATCCATGGACTCAGTTCACAAAGTGGCTATGCATGTCCTGTTCACAACTCCATTTATTAAAAACTAGTTACATGACTTTAAGGGAATAAATAAAGATGGATATTATTAGTGAAATAACATTTTTTCTTCCAAAATATTTGTTTTGACTATTACAGTATCATTTTATTCCATTAATGTTGCAAATTAAAATTACATTCATAACAGCTGTTATAACAATGATATTGCTGAAATTGTTTTTATTCTGTTCTTGGGGAAAACAATGGGTATCTGAACATTTACCTAATTTATTTTAAATCCTACTCCAATCCTATGAACATTTACCTCTTTAATTTCACTTTGAAAAAAGTATGAACTTTAGGAGACAGTCAGCAAAGCAAGAAACAACTCAGTCAGCAAAAGAAGAAACAATGATGACACACCTAGCCTTCTCAGTGCACCCCTTTATATTCCGGTGTTCTCTACATATATATTTCTTCTCTTTATTGTCTTCCATGGTTCCTTTGCAGTCTTTCTTTGCTTTCAAACTCAGTGCAGTCGGCGGAGCCAATACCCTGTGCTACTGGAGCATTACTGCTTCTGTGACAGAGAAAATCTCACATAAAAATGGTGCATGAATAGTTATTATGTACATCTACTGGCAACTCTTTAATGGTAGAGAAATCACACATAAGCTATGTACAATGTTATTAAGATTTTTCTTTCTTAATTTTAACTTCTCGTGCTCGAGAGCTATGGATGCAACCCCCATGCGATTAGGTGGTATTGTTTTTGCCTTAAGAGACGAATGTTTTTAAGTAAACTTCTGTTGCTCTATTACTATGGAAAAAGTAGATGCAGGTACTTTTGGAAGTGAATTTAATCTGAGCTGGTCCAATAGAGAGATTGCTTGGTTTCATGAGGTGACTGGTCCATGGGATGGTTTGTAGAATGGTGGAGTGTTATGGACCAGTGTTAAAGTTCTTCTCAAGGACAGAACGGACCCTTCATTTCCGGCAAAGGTTGGAGCTTAGATTCAGGGATATCTACTATAAACTATATGAAAAGTACACACGGAACACTGCGGTCATTTGTATCTTTTGACTCCTCGTTTGGCCACCCTTTTTGCTACGGCCATAAATGATACTTCCTTGCAAAGTGGGACAGCCAAGTGTAATTACATTGAGGCATGCATGGTGAAGTTTATCATAGGTGCCAAAGTTTGTGTGTCTCCTCACACAAGCATGCATTGAGATTTCTGAAAATGCCTTGATGCTGCCTGTGTGATTTCCGCCCAAACACATCTCATCCATCCATAGGTACATCAAAAACCTTTCAGCAATTCTGTCGTGGAGCGATCCTGTGTAACTCGGCATCTCATAGGAGACTGATCTGGAAACAAATCTGGTTAGTTTCATCGGATTAAATGATATGCCTTGGAAGTAGAGGTGGCAATCGGGTCAAGTCAGACTAGGTATGAATCAGGTCAAATACAAAATAGATCAAAAATTTGTCAATCCGAATCCAACATAATCTAAACTATAATGGGTTGAATTAAGTTAGGCAGAATAAACGATTAAGTATTGCCACCTCTAGTTAGAAGAAACATAAAACCAAAGGTGAAATCAAGTTTTGAATTCCTCCATTAACACAAGCCATTAAATCATACACAAAATTCACAAAGACACAAATTAATAAATTTTCAGCATCTTGCCGCATGCATATGTTATATAAAGCTGTTAAATATTCAACAGAGCAAGTGCATGCGAGGGGACAAAGTTCCTTGATTCTCTCCTCTCTATCTCTATCTCTCTCTTTAACTTCTTTCTTGGCGACACCTCCCAAGAACCACTGTCAATAACCACTCTTAACATATGATCCCATCATTCCACTCAGCGAAGTGCCTTCAGAAGGTCAAAAGGCAAAGCAAAAGGCACCCTTCAGAAACAATTCAAACCCCGGTCTCTCCTCTTTATTTAGCTCTCTCTTTTAACTACATGGTGGCCATCATTGGTGACGGATTATTACACCCCACCGATCCTTATCTCTCTCTTACCCTCAGGTGGAGTGGTTGCGAGACCGTACCTTGAGTCAAACTTCTGCTACTGCCGAGTAGGCCCGCTTGGCCCTCTCAATCATAATGGAATGGGAGCAATGGTGGCCTCCATCCAGAGGAGATAGAGGAATGGAACTGTTGCACTGCTTGCTGTCTTCCCTGTCTCTCTTTGGATCCGGAGGTGGTGGTGGTGTTGCTGTCGATGGGTCCATTCCCACTTTTTTCTTCCGTTATGTGTCCAAGAGCCATGCATGGTGAGGGACCAGTGGAGTCAAAAATCCCACCAAAGATTGTGATGTTTTGGCTAAGTTGGACCCACCATATAAATATACTATCACCGAGCACCAGGACTGGACACCATACGAACTTCATGCACCACTGTTCACCATGTCACCTTTCTCCACTGTGCTTCCCAGTGGCTGTGCAATGACCGCATCTTCCCTTCATTACTAGTGACCAAAATTTTGTTTGCTCGTGTGTTCTCTTCGTATGGTTATCCTTCTGGAACAGTATGGTGAAAAAAAAAAACCCTATCATACAGTAATTTTTTTTGTTATCAAGGCTATCCACTCTACGTTGTCATTTCATAATTGGCAAGACAATTCATAGGCCAGCTAATGGCCTTCTCAATGTTTTGAGTCCCTTGGATTCTTTTGCATCTGCCAGAATATAAGAGCTGTACTACTCCCATCATCTCTGAGGATGGATGTGCTTGCCGGATTTGGCACCGCACGTTACTGCTCGAATTTCAGATAGATGATGTGGTAGCTATCCAGGACTGTACAGCTTTTTACTGTACAAAACACGAACTGCAGAAAATCTGAACTCGAGATTTGTTGTCTATGGTTATCTCAAAAGATGCATTCCATTCGCCGTGCTGTCTCCCATTTATCATTGTCTCGTGGCTTTCTTCTGAAGTTAGATGTATGGTGTACAATTTTTGCTCCCGAAAGAATGTATGGGGTAAAATTATATGATAAAATGCTATTAGCCCTTGGATGACCTTTTGCCAATTGGACTACAACAATGACTTATTATAAGCATGCTTTTGAAAGATTGGGGCATGGTTCTTGATAGTTTGGTAGAAGAGCCAAGAGATTGCATGTTGCTTGGATTCAAAAGGTGCACATTGTAGTTTTAATCTAGGAGGGTATTGACAGTAACATGATTCTATACAAGTTTGAAACCATCCATGATTGGATTGCTATGATCTAACGTGGTTTAATGACTTCTGCTCCATAACAAAAGAGAAGGAAAGAAGGAAGGAAAGAAAGAAAGAAAGAAGGGAATTCACACTTTCTCTGTGTGTGTGTGTGTGTGTGAGAGAGAGAGAGAGAGAGAGAGATCCATCTAAAATAAATTACCTAGATTCAAATATTTGAGGTTGAAGATTAGTTAATTAACCTCTTGATCCATAATTAAACAGATATCCAATCAGGTTTTCTATAAAGAAAACGGGAATCGAATTAATATATGCTTAAACCCAAATTAATATGACTAACCCAATGAGCCAGTTTGGTTACTTGAGATGACCCAGAACCATGTAAGCCCATAAATTTGGTTAAATATCCAGACATCTCCTGTCCTTGATAAAATTGAGAGCCAGGTTCGGGTTGTATCTTTGGTGGGAAAGAATGATTCATCTTCTTTCATGATATCAACCGTTGGATTGCGCAATAACCACTTCAAGATCTATGCATGCGATTCGAAAAAGAGGTTTAAAAAAATATAGCTCAATAACCAAATCCTCCTCTCATCAAACTGGAGAGTGGACTATCGAGCGGCCACCTACCTCCATCTCCCACTGCTCCCATGATTCCATCAGTGGCCTGCCCCCTAATTGTTTGCAGCTCTTAGCTATTATACCATTATTCTAAAGGCTATCCTTCTAAAGGAAATCTTGGTTCCACTCTTTAATTGGACAAGTCCCGAGAAATGCGAGCAAAAGCCCAACAATTCAGAGCATTGGGACAAGTAGGTGCAAGGTTTGAACAAAGGCCACCTTGAGAAATATTTTATTCTATCATGCCATCTTGAGAGTTGAGGCCATATTGTCATCTCATCTCCTTTACATTAGCGTTCAATTATTGTCACATCTGATGGCCTGCCTCCAACAAATAAGAGTGCATCTCATTTGTTTCCATCTCAATTCCTCGTGTTGGATTTGGTTCAGAAACGAATCTGGAATAAGACTTGGAATAAGTCTTATTCCGTCACTTGAGTTTAAAAAAGAGCAAATTAAGGGAGAATAGTTTTCCAATCAAACTTGTTTTTACTAAATTAAACATTCCAAGAAAAGACAAAATGTCTTTGCTCTTAGGATAAGATTTTTTTTTTTCTGAAGTAAAACATCTTTATCCAAAAAAATAGGAATAATTTGTAAAACAACTATTCAGCCAGGAGTAACTATTTCTATTCCAGTTTTTTTTATTCTCCAAATAAATGCAGCTTCAATGATCTATATACGTAGGTAGTTGCTTCATGTGGTCCAAGAGCCATGATTCATTTTGGGGACCAAAGTATTATTTTTTATATCAGGCTAAGAAACTTTAGAAGGGCAATGAGCAATTCTGTGAGTGGAGATCTAATATATACCCAATGGAAGGGCCTAGTAATTCCTTTTGAGATTTGGTGTCCCGAGAATGGACCATTTAGCTAAGAAAAATAAATTACAATTACACTACATAAAGTGTTGACTATCTATTTGTGCAGGAACTTTGTTAATTGATTAATTAATTAATGTTAATCAGTTAATTATCTGATAGATTATAACTTGTTTTATTACCATTTGTTGGGACAATCCGAATAAGATACATGGTTTTTCTACGGACGAACAAGTGGCGCTATGTAGAAAAAGATATCTGGAAGTAACCTTCTGGGAACAAGATCTAATCTTGCAAGGAAATAACTATCCAAAAGGTAGTTTTTGCTGGAAATAACTACTCGATGGTAGCTATTGATAAAAAAAACCACCCAACTTTTCCTCTATAAATGTTGGAGGAGGCTATTAACTAGGATTTCTCTCAATTCACAACATCAACTCTAGAATGGTTTAGTTTTCTGCATTGGATTGGCTTCTATATCATCTTTTTTTTGTATCTTAATTTTATGCTTTTTTTTTTAAAGCATGTAGGTTTTAGTCTTTAACTAATTGCAATATTTTATGTATATTGCATTTTTAGATTTTTTTACATCATTTTAGATATAATCTTATGATCCTTAACAAACTTTTTTACTAATTTTCAATCATTTTCGATCATTCAAAATAGGCCTTGAATGTGATGAAGATTTTATTAGAAGATGACAGTGGATAATGAATCAATCCAATGAAGGCCTTAAGAATCAGATTAAGGTCTATGTCATGACTGTAATAGCTGATCACATGGTGAATTTGAGTCCTCTTTAGTAGCACAATCCAAAAAAGCCAATCAACAAAATTTAAATGGTAATTATCAATCAGTAACTAGTAACAAGCAGCCATTAATGAACGACTCTCAAATAGTAACCAGTGGCAAATAGCAGACCAGCAATCAGATAGAAGTAAAATGCATCAACAATAAGTCATCATTATCGATCGCCAAAAAAAATCATCATCATCATTATGAACTAGGCTTTTTATTTATCATACATCAATCATGTATTTTTTCTTATCAATTATTAAGCTTAAAAGGCTGGATTCAAAATTATCCTGGCCTATCATGGGCATGAATCCACATTACCCCTAAACACCAAGCCAAAAACAAGTAACATATCATGTGACGAATCCGTCCGGGCGCATTCTTTTTGTAATAACTTAGAAATCATAGATCATCATTATAGGTTTCAACTTCGTGACAAATTATGAGCATGAAGCCTATTGTAGGCATGAGGCCAAACTACCCTAGAGTATACAACATGCCAACAACTAATATATATATATATATATATATATATATATATATATATATATATATATATATATATATATATATATATATATATATATATATATATATATATATATATATATATATATTGCATGATGAATGCATCCAATAACATTTTGTTTGCAATAACTCCAATCCTTATGACAATCGCCACAGGATTCGAACACATGACCTTGGAACATAGCAGGAGAGGTCCCCATGCATGAGCTAAGCTCACATCGGTGCTTCAATCACCCATATGTGGCCCCTCTCGTATAATACAGTGCAATCAGATGATTTGCATATGTCATTGTTGCATGGCTGGCCTCGTACGTACATTGGAGGATCCAATTGTGTCACCTCTCATTTCAGTCATTTCTCTACCATTGATTTTAAGCTACTAGTTAAGCTTGGAAGTTTCTCAAGATCATGATTGAATCATCATTACATGGTACTTGGAAAACAGTGTAGTTGAGTTTCTACTGTCTCCTTCATTCACAAGGCAACTCTACAGATGCTGATCACCTAAACCAACCAAGATAAACAAAAGCCACTCTTCTAGTGAGAACCCTTTGGAAAGGTTGAACAACCAAACTCTTTGGGACCAACATTATTCAAGGTTTTGGTCAGATCCATATGACCAAAACCTCGGGTTCTAAAATCCAGGTATTTCAGCTGGACCACAAGGGACCATCTCTTTTCAAACTATGGGCCTATTTCACAAACTAATTGAGCAGTATCAGCGTATCACAATCACCTTGCATTCATCTGCCGTGAATGGATTATTATTTGTAAGTCAAAATCAATTCAAGAAGCGAAGCGGTCCACGTTCCTGAATTTTGTCCATGGATTCTTGCCTCAAACCCTGGGAACTTGAGAAGGAAGTGGGAAATATGTCTGTGTCCATGCAATGAGAGGATAAGCTGCATCAAGTTCAAATAGAACTTTTTGAAGATAGAAAGTTATTCGTTATGTTTCTTTTAGGCAACCTCCTTTCTCTCCAACCATCATCTCATTGGTGCCTTGGTGGATAGCTTTATTTGCTTCATGGCTGCTGTAATACAATGAGAAATATGTAGAAGGCTAGTACTGGTATACATGCAAAAATGATAAGTGCGGTCTTTAGTTTTCTTGAGAAATTAGTTTTCTCCTAAAATGCGGAAATGATGAAAATTGCTTTTCGGAGAGGAACTAAAAATTTTGAGAACATTGGCTCTTAAGATTGTTAAATTTGGCACTAGGTTTCATCCTTTAGTTTGTAATTGTTGCAAGCAAAGTAAAATCGAAGAAGAGGTAATAAATTACTGAAAAGACAGAAGTCAACAAAACTTAGCTGACATTTCATACCATCGAGGTGGTAGCACGGTGGGAATGAAGCTTTGATTTTACCGGAGTGGCCCATATTCGAAATGTACGGGTATCGATTAAATGTGGAGACCGAATGCCCCCCACCTGATTTACCCGGTGGAGTCGCTATCTGATCTATCGGATGCTTAGGTGGTGCTGATGTGACGTACTCATACGTGGGTTCTCCATAGGTAAGGAAAGGTATGAGTAAAATTTGTCCACCCGCATCGAACATTCTCCAACAGAGGGGGGCCTAGTGAGGGTTGCTACGCGGGTGAGATTCTCCTCACCCCCCTCTTCTCTTTTGTTTTTTAGCAAAAAAGAAAAAAGAAAAGAAAGAAAGACACCATTCCATTTCATTTCTTTAAGAAAAGAAAACAACAAAACCATTTAATTTTTGGCTAGAAGGTGACAACTTTAGTTTATTTCAAAAAATAGTGCTTAATTAGCATTTCCTCAGACAATGCAACATAACTATTAATTTTTACGGCTATCACGAGTCTAAGTGATAAGATCGATTACAGATTTTGACTTGACTTCACAAAATTAAACAATTTTATATGTAGCACACCTATAGATCTTCATATTTGCAACCGAAACAAATACCATTTGTTTTAATATGTAATATCCTGATAGAAGCTCTGTTGGACTTCGTGAGCTAATTCCTCCACACTAAGTTGGCAGTCAAATCCAATCTGCAGATTCAATAAGTGAAAAACATAAATAAGTTCGACTAGATTTAAGTTCTCCATAAAATACACCATCAATAGCATTTAAAATCTAAAAATGTAGTTTTCTCCACTTTAAAAATTAATTGTCTTGGGGCCCCTTTGCTTGTAACCTTGCAGGTGGTGCAGAAAGAAAAAAAAAAGTTTGTTTTTAAGAAAAAGGAATCATTATCTCAAAAAGATATTTCACATATTAGTATTTCATTTCATGTATTAGTAATATTATAAAAATATAACATGGTGTGCCTAAAGTGGCTGGGGTATATTGACGGTTGTGACATGTATTTCTTTTAACTTATCATACTATAGCAAAAATGAATTTTTTCGATTCTTAACTGCCGAAGCAAGAAAAAAGTGTCGGCAATTTAGCCACCATACCAAAATTTGCGGACGCTTTTTAATAGCGTTAGAAAAGATTCAGATTAGACGACGCTTATAAGATAATGCATATCGTCGGAATCCTACGACGCTTAAAAGCGTTGTCGAAAGCCATTCCATTATTCTTTATCTAAGACGACGCTTTAGAAAGCGTTGTCGGAAGCACTAGTGCGCTACTGCGACGCTTTAGAAAATGCCATCAGAGGCCTAATTATCTTTGGCCTAATCTTTCTCTAAGATGACGCTTTTCAAAGTATCGTTGGAGGCCTAGCAAACGAAGATGGCACTTTTTCGATTTTTACATATGTAAATTTGTTATAAACTGATTTAACAAGGCGATTTACTGGAAAAAAAAAAGCGAGTTAGACAAAGTGTGCTTTCTCTCTCCTAAGCTATCCTTTTCTTTTCTTTTCTTTTTTCTTCCTAAACATGGTGATATTTTATGATTGAGTGAAAGATATTATGCTCATTTGTAAGTTTATTAAATGCGAAGACGCACTCATCAAACAACAGATTAAAAAGTATAATGGATCTCTTGTACCTTAATGACAAAGGAGTAGAGTACAGTGTCTTCCATGCTGCTTATGTTGAGATGGAGGATTTCGAAGGCCAATCTCTCTAACACAGCTATTATCTTGATGACTTGACCGGGAATGCGCTTGGAAAGGGTTCGCAAAAGAACATTTGAACCTGAGATTTTTGCCTCCACATCTGCAACTGGTGAGTTGCAGCATGCCCCAAGTTCCTTAACGACGTCCGAGTCATAAGGATTGCTCAAAGGTGGTGAGGGAGTGAATTGCAATAATGGCCTTGGGCTAGGAGTTGGACTAGGGCTTAAGCTCTTCCTTCTTTTCTTGGCCTCCAACGACTGTAGAACTTCTTGCAGCTCCTTGATGAACTCTATGGCTCCTCCAATAATAGATGCTTGGTCTCCCTTATATTATGATCAATAACAAAGAAAGATAACCGATATAAACAATAGTAATCTTGTCAGAAATAAGTCCTACTTTATTCTTTGCTAGGTGAAGAAGATGATGTCCCTTTGAAAGAGTTGAAGCCCGTTCTTGAGAAACACATTCGAATTTTCATAAACCTGATCTCACTATTGTCAAGTCGTTGATCATTAGCTCTAATGATATTTCTCCTTTAGAAAGAAAAACTACTAATGCAAAAACATAATTTATTCATGATTAACAGACTGCCACTTGGATATAGATACCTTAATCCTCTGAAAATTATTTGGAATTATTAGGAAAGTAATTCTGAGCATTTTTAACGAATATGCATTATTGCACTCTCTCTTGCAGCTTTCAATACACTCTCCAAGTCCTTTTCATGTTATTATAAATTGTGTGGTGTTTCAACAACTAAAATAGGAATTAGTAGGACAGCTAAGAAAAAAGCTTAATGGACCATAGTGCTATACATTATGCGTTCATGAGAGCTCAGCTAAATGTACTTTTTCTGATCATGAAGTCATTTATCATCTATATATTTTCCCCCTTCTCCCCTCAATCAGATGCATGGAATGAAACCTAAGCTATGTATATTGCACCATAATATTTCAAATGCCAAGGTTACGACCTTTCGGATTCCTTTTTTTTCCCCTCTTCTTTTTAAGGGAAGGAAGGGCCGAAGCCACCAAATTTTATTGAAAGAAATAAAATAATACAACAAGATTCAACGTCTCGATACCATATCCCATATTGGTACCATTCTATTATAGTGTCAGTATATGGTACGGTAGAAGACGGCGAAAAGCACTAAGAGTATCGTTATGGTACGAAATTGCATACTAGTTCAGACCAAGTATCTATTAGTACTGCAAGTTTTGAAAATACAAGATTATATATATCTCCTATTAGGAGAGAGAACAAAATGGCTTAAGGTGTATGAATCCAAAAACCGCCTACATTATAACTTGCACGAATAAAAAAAAAAAATGATACATACTCTTTTGATGTAAAAATTCGGCGTCAACGAGCGCAGCACCTTGAGATGTTCATTCATCTGCCTTCTCCTGTTCCTCTCCACTGCAATATGAGACATTTTTTTTTCCTTTATTGCTTCCCAAACTCACAAACAGGCCACTATTTGTCTGCTTGCCACCTTTCTCCTGCTAGCTTTGCCTTTGCTCACGTATAAATACACGCATGCATGCAGACCGTGGTGGTGTGAGGAATGTTAGAATGGCTGCTCTTTACGTGCTCTCATTTAATGGCTGCGCTGAGCCCCCGTGAGCTGCGCCTTCTCTCCTTCTCTCTCCCTCTCTCTCTCTCTCTCTCGCTGCGTGTGGCTGCAAACGGGACGTCTTCTTTGGCTCCCATCTCTGTGTCACATATTTTGGCCCGTTCTATTCATACCAAGGGAGGAATGAAGCGTTCACAATTTATGGCAAGGCAAGCCTTTTGGCCCCTAACCTAAACCTCGTGCCTATCTGCATTGATTACGTATTCACCTTCTCACGGGTCTTCACCAGCCTTGGCATGCTTCCAGCTCGAGTCCTTGTTGAAGTCATGGGTAGATGAGCCAAAAATGACTGGCTCGGAAATAAGAAAGCAGACTTGATTCTGCTGGCAAGCAATTAAGCATGCAGGTTTATGATGAGTTCATTAGCAGGCTTCTCTCTTCTTATTATTCTTCTTCTTTTTTTTTTTTTTTTTTTTTTTTTGCTTAAAACGGGTATTTCATATATTACGTGAATGAATACATCTAGTAGAATCTGCGAAAACTAAGTTAGACAGTATCCTAGGCAATCCCTCCTCTCTTGCCCATAGAATATCTCCTGAGTGACACGTGACATACGCCACCATCCAGTCCGCAGCCCCGTTGGCCTTTCCATACACATGTTTAGTCTGAAAGGCCACCACATCACTCACCATATCCCAAATATCTCAAAGTAAGGGGTGTACCCTTTCCACACCGCTCAGGCCTTTTGGACCCAACTGATCACGATGGCTGAGTCACCCTCTAATATGATTGAGGTAGCCCGAAACACTTACCTGGCATGGCATAATCTGATCCAAGCCACCTGCAGCTCTGCACCTGGCACAGAGATATCAAAGATCTGATGGCCGCCAGCAGCGACCACCCTGGAACTCGGGCCTCTGATGACGAAGTTTGCTCCTCCCTTCCCGTCGTCCTTTAAGATAGCGTCGTCAAAGCTGATATTGAGAAAACTCGGGGGTGGGGGCTCACAGATGAAATACACCCCTTTTAAGAACTTGCATTTACTATAAAGGATACAGAGTTCAAATTTTGATGATTATATACTATTAAACTATTACTTAAATTTTTTTTTTAAAAAATAAAATTATGACCTAGGGATCCATCAGTTTCGAAAAATCAAACTATAATTGGCATGCGTTTATGTTTTGCTAGTAGGAATATACAAGAAGGTTAGTGATTGGGATGGAGAGACTTTAGAAAATTTCCGGGAGCAATTTTGAAAGGACAATTATAGTTATAGTATTTTTAGTACTATTTCTATTTTTTAGGTTTCATAAAAAATAAAAATCAAGCTTCTAATTCTATTTATTTAAAAATTATAAATCTGAAATTTGTTTGATAGCCATTTGAATTGCATTTGGTAGTGATTACAGCAATGGTAATGGTTGTAGCAATGGTCGTGGTCAAGGAAGCAGCAACCATTGCGATAGCGATCACGGTGGTAATGAGAGCAGCTAGCAGGGTGGTGATGATGACAATAACCGGCGATGATGGTAGGATTGACAATAGTGGTGGTAGTTGTAGGCAGCAATCATAAATGTTTTTGGATTTTAAATACTTTAAAAATTAATTTTTTAACTTCCACAATTTCTAGAAACTACAAAGTAGTTTTTTTAAAAAAATAAAAAATAGAAATAACGTTACCGTTCTTTTCCTCATTTCCATATTTTTAAAAACCAAACAATATCTAAAATGATATATTTAACTAGAATAATACTTCAAGGATCCTTACATGCACAAGGACAACTTTCTTATCATGGGGCATATTAGTGCAACTTGTGTGATTTGTTGCCAAAAATGGGAATCAAATCAACGATCATGGACCTAATGAACTTTATATATACGCACAAGCACTGTCAAAATTTTTTTACTCAACTATAGCTAATCAGTCAATAGAAATTATACCTGTTGGGGGAATAAGATTTTTCCCCCCAAGTGACACGAATGCCCCCAAGAAGCCGCACAATTGCCGACCCTGAACAGCCAAAGTCGGCGTCCGACCTCGGAACGCCCGACCTCAAGACATCCGACCTCGAGACCTCCGACCTAGGAAAATCCTGATGCTCAAGGTCTACCCTTGTCAGCCACCTACTACGGCCGTACTCCTCCGAGGTCCAACTGAGGACCATATCCTGCCGCTGCTTCAGCATTTATTGCGCATGGCTACTGTAAACCTCCAGTTCACTCAACAATTAATGCGGATCTCCGGCTTACTCCACAATTAATGCGGATCTCCGGCTTACTCCACATTTAATGCGCATGGCTCCTGTCATCTACGGACTCTCAGCTCTCCACGGCAAGTTAGCCCAGCAGAGTCTAGTCAACCATGATAAGTCTCTGATCTCGGCCATACCTCCGACACCAATGCAATGATTTGCCTGATAGCGTGCTGGTTCGGGTCGTACGACGCCCTCACCGCCGATATCAGCACAATGATTCGCCTGACCGTGCGCCGACCTGAGCCGCATGCCGAGCCGTACTATGGCCTCGCCCTGTTACATCACAGGTAAACCGACCCCCACCTATAAAAGGGAGCCTTGGCTTCTCAGGAGGGGGTTGGGAGATTCCGTGCCCTACAAACACTGTTTATCTCCTCTTTACACTATTTGCCCCCTCCCTGACTTGAGCGTCGGAGGGCCGGCGCCGGAAAGCCCGGCCACCGGTTTGTCTGCAGGCACCCAGACGGAGGACGCCGCCCGCTGACGGATCGCCGCCCCGCCGTGAGGACCCCCTGCTCCCTCTCTCCGGCCACCCCAGACGGAGGACGCCGCCCGCCGACTGGTCGCCGCCCCGCCGTGGTGACCCGCAGCTCCCTCTCCCTCAACCGAAGACTGCCTCCGGGTCCAATTTCCAGCAACAATACCTTAACGGATGTCCTAGGGAATCTGTTAACTTTTTCCTTAAAAAAAATTCTAATATTTTAGTTGACTCCGAAAAATTATGATATGAGTAGGAAACCTTTTTTTTTTTTGAAAATAAAAACAGTCTGTCCGGCATGGATGAGCTACCATTGTACCAAATAAAATAAAATAAAATAAAAATAGAGAGAAAATTTAAAGTTAGCCCCCTATATATATATATATATATATATATATATATATATATATATATATATATATATATATCATATTAAAAAAATATTATTGATTGTAGAGTGTAAAACTGATAAATTAAAGTCATCGCTTGGATTTTAAACTCTCCAAGGCATCTCAAGTCAAAGTTCCTTTATCTTGCGAGGCCCAAAACCCTTTTCTCTTGCCTACTTATCCCACCATTAACATTCACACTTAAGCCATCCAGCTTTCACACCTCCTCGTCTACAAGACGTTGGCCTACGCTCGAGCCAAGCGTATCACACTAAATATGGTTTTCTTGGCCTAAGTGCATAAGAGTATGGATTGAGCTGGGGACAAACTTTTTCTTAAGCTGATCTTACCTTGTGTGCTTCCCTATCATCCATCTTCTTCAGGCCATTTTTATGAATTTATAATCCTATCTTAAA
Organism: Phoenix dactylifera; assembly: GCF_009389715.1. Classification (NCBI taxonomy): domain Eukaryota; kingdom Viridiplantae; phylum Streptophyta; class Magnoliopsida; order Arecales; family Arecaceae; genus Phoenix; species Phoenix dactylifera. The sequence continues at coordinate 2,180,884 of NC_052403.1, read as the reverse complement.
TGCATGTACCTTAGTTTTTCTATTATCTTCCTGCATGTACATGCATGCATTTAAAGAGAAGATAGCATTGGTATATCAAGTAAAAGTGGTGCATTTTAAGAGAGAATAGCATTAGTATAACAAGTACAGGTGGGATTGCATTTACCAAATAATATGACTAATAGATTTTTTTTCTTGATAGAAAAGATCTGTAACAAATGGGCCATCCACTCCCTAGGATGATTGCCTTATCACTCAATTATTTTAAGTTTTTAAATATCTAATTGGATTGAGTTTGAATGGAATGACTATTTTTCTAGTCATGTATGTTTTTAAGTCTTTTTTTTGTGGTGAAGCTCTGAGTAGAAAAATCAAATAAAATATAAGATTTTACTTTCCTCTGATACTAGCAATAAATAAATAAATAAATAGAGATGACGTGTAGTATCTCTTTATTCAACTACAAACTCATTCATCATCTGCTTTTTTTCATTCTCTTTTTTCTTTTCATATATCAGTAAATGATTTTATTTTGGTTCATATTATAGTAAATCGAATTTTAGATGTTTTGCTCTTTGTTAGTCTGGTAGCCTCTTGAATCTTAATACTTCATCCAAAAATTTCGGGCTCATCCCTTATTTGAATACTTTTAACGGGCAAAAGTGTGGGTAGGGCTAGAAATGTTGGCTTTGGGTCGGGCCCTGGGCCCGCCCGAGACTACTGAGTCATGCTTAGACTTAAAAATAAGGCCCGAAAAAATTATGGGCTGTGATCGGCTGTTGCTAGGCCCGGCCTGAACTCTGCCAGAAATCCGAGCCCGAGCCCAACTTGTAGCCAGAATAGTAAAACAATTATTATTTAAAATTTTAAAAATATTATTTTTATAATATTAATTTATATAATTATGATAAATAATATTTAGCATATTATAAAAGATTAAGAATACTAGTATTATGTAGTTAATTAGAAATAATAGAAATATAATTAATTATTTAAATATAATAATAATAATAAAATAAATTATTTTGTTTAAGGTGCAGAATAATAATTTTTAATGTTAACTTTTCAAACAAATGAAACTGCATAACATTATTTGTTGTAAAAATTATTTTTTAACAAGTCACTTTCTGATTACTTTTTGTTTCCATCAGTTATGCAACTAGCCAGTCTTGATAGAAATAGAAGAAGACATTTGGATGTGGAATTTCTTCAAAAAAATTGGTTTGGTTTGTAAAAACAATTTTTTTATTAAAATATTTTTTTTAGAAAACTGGTATCTAAATATGTAATATCTAAAAAAGTAATTTTTGCACGTTTAATTGATCAAAGTAGCATATTTTAAAATAGTTTATGCTGAGTTGAACATTTATTTTTTTATAAAATATATATTATGCTTTTAATAAAAAAATATTATCTTATTCCATCTAAAAATTTAAAAATATTTTTAAAAAATTATCTCAATTTTCAACCAATAAAAATTAAATTTATAATTTCTTTTCTACCATGAAAAGTTTTTTTTTTATTTTTTTTCAAAATTTTTTTGGCCACACTTTCACGCCTCCCCTTTCGGCAAACCAAGCGAGCCCTAAACGTCTGTATGGCACGTGACCCACTCTAGTTATAGAAAAACAGTAATATCTTCGCCGCTGTTCCATTTCTTGGCTTTCTCTCACTTTTGTTTTTTTTTGCTAGAATTCTCTCACTTTTGTTTGCCAAGTATTGAGAAAGAAAGAGGAAGAGAAAGGGGGCGGCGATGGCGGCGAACGCGGCGGACGTGGATGTGGTGGACTTCGAGCCGGATGACGACGATCTCATGGACGAGGACGGCGGTGCCGACATCGACACCGCCCCCGCCGCCGCTCCCCAGCCTAAGCTCCGGTCCACCATCACCGGCGGTGATCCCTCCGCCGGCGCCAAGAAGACCAAGGGCCGCGGATTCCGGGAGGAAGCTGCCGCCGTGGAGCGCAACAGCCGCTTCGCCGGCAGGGACTTTGAGTCGCTCGACTCCGACGGCGGCCCCGGCCCCCAACGATGTCAGTCCTCTTCCCTTGATCTTTTTTCTCTCTGATTTCTAGGGTTTTCTAGGTGGAATCGTTCTAGGGTTTCTAAATCATGTTGCTATGTTGACACGGCCGACATCTTTCACTCTGGATTTGGGCGCCTTTAGATTAGTATGGTTAGGTTTTCTGGTTCGGCCTTTTCTTATAGATCTTTTAGCGATAGGGAGTCTGCATTCCCTTGGCTTTTGTTCCCAGTTTTAAAGGGGTAGGCTTGGACTGATCCTGAGAAGTGAAAGTAGCATTCAACTATATAGGAGATTTAAGCCGATACTTTTTCTGTGAGGTTTCCGTGCGACTTACTTAGCAGTTGAAATATCAAAGATTGCTTGTTTTGATGCTTTGTAGCAACAAATGAGAGTAAGAATAACATTGTGCCCTCAAGAATTGATATTAACTCATTTCAGTTGATAATATTGGTTTCTAATCATTGCGTTGAAAAATTGTGGTATGTTATGCTCTGATGTTTGGGAACAATGCCTAAAACTAAAGAAGTGTTATGAATGACAAAATTTGCCTTGACCATCTTTTTGTTGATGTTAGTTGGCCATGGCTGTTGTGCATTAGGTTTCTTTATGGAATTAAACAATTTGGAAGGAACATGATGCGAACCCACAAGGATTAGATCCTTAGAACCCACGATCAAGATGGTATTCTAACCCCAAGAAAGTTAAAACCAAATTTGGGATGATCCACTAGAACCCTTGAATATGATGAAACAAGGACCCAAAGTGCTGAAACGCCACAAGGTTGATCAATCCTTGATAAGTTTAGGCAATTCAATGAAGAACATAAGAGAAAACTTCTCTAAATCTGAAATTCAGAACAAACTCATTGTTTTCCATTCTTTACATGATCTCAAATATAAATACTAGTCTTGGAACACCCCTCCAAGCATGGAAAACACAAAGCATTAATTAACTACCTTGGAACACCCCTCCAAGCATGGAAAACATAAAGCATTAATTAACTACCTTGGAATATCCCTCCAAGCATGGAAAACACCAAGCATTAATTAACTATCTTGGAACATCCCTCCAAGCATGGAAAAGACAAAGCAACTAATGAGAAGTTTCAAATGATGAAAAGTCTTCATAAATTCGTGCAGCCCATTAAATGAAGATAAAAATACCATGTTGAGCTCAAATTAATGAAGTCAGCAAGACTTCTTCATTTATGGTAGATTTGGCCTAAGTGTCATCAACAGCTCCCATCTTCTATTTGAATGACATTGATGACTTCTTGTGAATTGCTCAAGCCCAACTTTATAGCTGTAGATCCACTCGAAGCTTGCCTAGCCCATATATTTAGAACAAGTCCAATTAGAGCTTCTCTAAGTCTTTTAGCCTGGGACCTTGTAATAGGCCTACTTGGAATATGCAAAGGATCACTTGATATACTTGACTCAGCTTGTTCCTCTTGATGAGTCGCATCATTCCCCCTTTCCTCAAAAAGATTCGTCCTCGAATCATCACCTACATCAAAGGGAGAAAGATCAGCAACATTGAATGTAGCACTAATGTCATTGATCTTCTCAAGAACTTGAAATGGACCATCCCCTCTAGGATGCAGTTTGCACTTTCTTTGTACTGGAAACCTCTTCTTTCTTATATGCACCCACACCCAATCACCTGGCTCAAAAACAACCTGCTTTTGTCCTTTGTTAGCCTTAGATGCATATTGATCATTTTTCTTCTCAATGTGCTGTTTAACACGTTCATGAAGTTGCATCACCATTTCAGCTTTCTTCTTCCCATCAAGGCTAACTCTTGCATCAATAGTAAAGGTAGCAAATCCAAAGGAGTTAGTGGATTAAAACCATAAACTATCTCAAAAGGTGAATATGCAATAGATGAATGCACAGTTCTATTATATGCAAACTCAATGAAAGGCAAGCAATCTTCCCAACTCTTCAAATTCTTTTGAATAATAGTTCGAAGCAATTGAGTTAAAGTTCGATTAACGACCTCAATTTGACCGTCAGTCTATGGATGATAAGCTGTAGAAAATAACAACTTAGTACCAAGCTTTCCCCACAAGACCTTCCAAAAGTAACTAAGAAACTTTACATTCCTATCAGAAACAATACTTTTAGGGACACTGTGAAGTCTCACAATTTCCTTGAAGAACAAATCAGCAATATGGGTGGCATCATCAATTTTATGGCAAGGAATAAAATTAGCCATTTTAGAAAACCTATCAACTACCACAAATATTGAATCCTTACCTTTCTTTGATCTAGGCAGCCCCAGAATAAAGTCCAATGAGATGTCTACCCATGGTTCACTAGGTACAGGCAAAGGTGTATAAAGCCCATGTGGTAAGACCCTGGATTTAGCCTTCTTACAAGTGATACATCTATCACAGATTCGTTCTACATCACGTCGCATTCTAGGCCAAAAGATATGTTCAAACAAGACTGCTAAGGTCTTTTTGACACCAAAGTGCCCCATTAACCCTCCCCCATGTGATTTTTTGACAAGCTCACGCATAGAGCATTGAGATACACAACTTATTTTCCTTGAACAAATACCCATCAACTCTATAAAATTTACCAAATGCTCCCTTTTCACAAGCAACAAACACATCAGCAAAGTCATGATCATTGGCATACAATTCCTTGACATACTCAAAACCAAGCAACTTTGCATTTAGAGAAGTAAGAAGAACATACCTTCGGGATAAGGCGTCTGCAACTATATTCTCCTTACCTTGCTTGTATTTGATGATGTACGGGAAGGTTTCAATAAATTCCAGCCATCGAGCATGCCTTTTGTTCAACTTTCCTTGAACATTCCAAGTGGGCCTTTACAAGGTCCCAGGCTAAAAGACTTACAGAAGCTCTGATTGGGCTTGTTCTAAACATATGGGCTAGGCAAGCTTCGAGTGGATCTACAGCTATAAAGTTGGGCTTGAGCAATTCACAAGAAGATTCACAAGAAGTCATCAATGTCATTCAAGTAGAAGATGGGATTTGTTGACGACACTTAGGCCAAATCTACCATAAATGCTGAATATCATACATGGGCTAATTCATTTGAACCTGGACTTCATTAATTTGAGCTCAACATGGTGTTTTTATCTTCATTTAATGGGTTGCACGAATTTATGAAGACTTTTCATCATTTGAAACTTCTCATTAGTTGCTTTGTCTTTTCCATGCTTGGAGGGATGTTCCAAGATAGTTGATTAATGCTTTGTGTTTTCCATGCTTGAAGGAATATTCCAAGGTAGTTAATTAATGCTTTGTGTTTTCCATGCTTGGAGGGGTGTTCCAAGGTAGTTAATTAATACTTTGTGTTTCCCATGCTTGGAGGGGTGTTCCAAGAGTAGTATTTATATTTTAGGTCATGTAAAGAATGAAAAACAATGAGTTTGTTCTGAATTTCAGATTTGAGAGAAGCTTTCTCTTATGTTCTTCATTGAACTGCCTAAACTTATCAAGGATTGATCAACTTTATGGCGTTTCAGCACTTTGGGTCCTTGTTTCATCATATTCAAGGGTTCTAGTGGATCATCCCAAATTTGGTTTTAAATTTTTTGGGGTTAGAATACCATCTTGTTCGTGGGTTCTAAGGATCTAATCCTTGTGGGTTCGCATCATTTGGTATCAGAGCTTCGGCCCTAAAATCAGGTTACTATCCTTTATTTTCATCTGTTCATCATACTCTTTCGTCTATTTTCTTCTTAAACATCAAGTGAGTTAATTCATCTTGTTTCTATCTTTATCCATCAGCTCCAATTTTTGTTTTCTCATTTGAATTCCTGAGCATCTAGCCAAAAAAAAAGAAGTATATATATCCAGATTCCAAAAAAAAAAAGTATATATATCTAGATTCAAAAAAAAGTATATATATCCAGATTCAAAAAAAAAGAAAAAGAAAAAAGAAAGGAATTTGCCATTGTAATCGCAGGCACAAGTGATATTGAATTTGATTGTTTCTTTGGGGATCGATTGCTTCCTGATTAAAGTTGTTGATTTTGTTCCTTAAAGTTAAGTGTTGAATTGAATTTTGCAAGGTTGAGTAAATCTTTGTTTGAGTTGATCAGTTTTTTAAAGAGCTATAAGAGAAAGCTAAGAGTGGAGAGATATCTTTTGAGGGTAACTACATGAAGGAGTGTGTAAGGTTTATTTTCGCTAACATTTTCTTGCAGCTTTAACAATGTCTCATGGGGATGAAGCCACATCTAACTAGGGAGATACACAAAATATGGCATTGATGATAAATGTCATGCAACAACAGTTTGAACGTTTACATGTGGTTTTCGGTGAATTCAGGGACAGGATGGATCGACAAGACAAGACATGGTGATTGCAAATTTACAAGGAGGGCAGCCTAATAAAAATTCTAATCCTAGAAGACCTGCAAGGTGAGAACCTATACCTGTGGATGAATTTGATGATAAATATGAAGCAGGAAGTGGGAATGAGGAGGATTATGAGTCTGATTGTGAAATGGGTAGAAATCGGCCTAGAGGAGCTAGGCATGGAAGGGGTTATAGAAGAAATGGCCCTAAGGGCAGAGATGAGGTAGACAGGAACCTTGGAGCATCAAAATGAAGATAAAAACACCATGTTGAGCTCAAATTAATGAAGTCCAGGTTCAAATGAATCAGCCCATGTATGATATTCAGCAAGACTTCTTCATTTATGGTAGATTTGGCCTAAGTGTCGTCAACAAATCCCATCTTCTACTTGAATGACATTGATGACTTCTTGTGAATCTTCTTGTGAATTGCTCAAACCCAGCTTTATAGCTGTAGATTCACTCGAAGCTTGCCTAGCTCATATGTTTAGAACAAGCCCAATCAGAGCTTCTCTAAGTCTTTTAGCCCGGGACCTTGTAATAGGCCCACTTGGAATGTGCAAAGGATCACTTGATATACTTGACTTAGGTTGTTCCTCTTGATGAGTCCCATCAGAACACTTCACACTAAATTATATAAAAAAACTGATGGATTCTGTAGAAATCTCTTGAAGTTGAAGTTTTGTTGGATGAATATGGTTGTGTTTTACTTTGCTAGTGTAATTCTCTTTTTGGATGAAAGAAGAGGAAATGCTCTATCATCTTAAGATTCTTGTGGAATTGAAGCAGCCATACCTTTAGTATATCTGCAGTAACCTAAGTTTTTTAAGAATTTAGAGAGTTGATTCCTTACAAGAAGAAGGAGATGTTTGGAATTTTACTTTGTTAATAGTAAATCAAGAAACTAAGAGCCCATTTTATGTTGCTTTTGCTTTCGTTTTTTGTTTTCCAAAAACCTAAGAAGAAAAATGAAATAGACTGAACAACATGTCTATTGAAATCCTTTTGTTTTTTTTGAAACTGTTTGTAAAATACTTAGAGCTTTTGCAAGCAAAGATTCATTGCCTTCAAAAAAGAGTCGAAATAGAACCAAGAATATCATGAGTTTTTGCAAATGCTATCTTTCAATATCAATCTCCTTGCAACATTTCTTTAATTGGTATGGAAACAAAAACAACAATGATGCCAAACAGGCCCAAAATTTTTTAAAGACAAAATGATCTGCAGTTATGGTAAGTAACATGTACTTAGTACAAACAATCAATATCTTGCATGAGTGATCATGCACGACGTTGGCTGGAACTTGGAACTTGCTAAAACTCGTTAATTTTTGTTTTCTTGATGATTCTCATAGTTAGCATTCCTAATATCCCGTTGACATTTTTCTTTTCTATTCCTTGTTGTAGTATAATCAGTAGCCAATTAGCACATGCTTTTATTGTTGGTTCCCCATCTATATTATGAAAAATCAAAGAGTTTTTTTCTTATTAATGAAAGTGGCTTATTAGAAAAGCATGAAAATTAGATAATTGAATGAGTGAAGCTTTCATTCCATAATGTAATTATTGTACATTGAAGCTCTCTTGAGGTGCATAAAAATTTGTGTATAGACCAAATGAGAGTTTAAGTTTTTTAGAAAGAATGATTCATGTGTCTATGTCTATGCAACATAGATCAATAGTGGTGCTGAAACTCATGCACGACATTGACTTGAACTTGCTAAAACTTGAGAATTTTTGTTTTCCTGATGATTTCTCATAGTTAGCATTCCAAATGTCCCGTTGACATATCTTTTCTATTCCTTGTAATAGTATAATCAGTTGCCGATTAGCACATGCTTTTATTGTTGGTTCTCCATCTATATTAGGAAAAATGAAGAGGCGTTCCCAATGCCGGCACTGGGGCAATAATGCCACAGGCAACCCGGTTCGAAACCGGCCGGTTCGCACTGAGTCGTCATCGAACTGGCCAGGAAAGGACCGGTTCCAACCGGTCCAATAGGGGTTCCAATCGGTAGGGGCTGGAACCGAATGGAAATACCGAATCGACCCGATTTGCACCGGGTTAGCTCGGTACTGCCTGAATCGGGCGGTTCGGCCGGTTCGGTCTGGTTCGGCAGACCCTGGTTTACTCAGCTTAATTGAGTGGTAGTAATTTTATTAAGTGGGAAGATTTTCATGATGGAAGAAGTGATTTCACGACAGACAATTTTTGGAGTCATAATTTGCTTTGAGAAGCTATTGAAGGAGAGTGTTAAAGCTGATTTCTTCTCTTCGTATTATACATTTTAGTACTGTATAAGTCTTAGGCCTAAAAGTGCTGTAAAGCCCCTCTCTTTCCACTTTTTCACTCCTCCTTTACTTTATGTCATTGATATAGCTAATGTGAACTGTGTTTGATCTTGCTTTCAGCTGAATTTTTTGCCATGCGGGCCCATCCCAGTAAAGGACCGGTTCGCACTGAGTCGTCATCGAACTGGCCAGTAAAGGACCGGCTCCAACCGGTCCAATAGGGGTTCCAATCGGTAGGGGCTGGAACCGAATGGAAATACCAAATCGACCCGATTTTGCACCGGGTCAGCTCGGTACTGCCTGAACCGGGCTGTTCGGCCGGTTCTGCCTGGTTCGGTAGATCCTGGTTTACTTAGCTTAATTGAGTGGTAGTAATTTTATTAAGTGGGAAGATTTTCATGATGGAAGAAGTGTTTTCACGACAGACAATTTTTGGAGTCATCATTTGCTTTGAGAAGCTATTGAAGGAGAGTGTTAAAGCTGATTGCTTCTCTTCGTATTATACATTTTAGTACTGTATAAGTCTTAGGCCTAAAAGTGCTGTAAAGCCCCCCTCTTTCCACTTTTTCACCTCTCCTTTACTTTATGTCATTGATATAGCTAATGTGAACTGTGTTTGATCCTGCTTTCAGCTGGATTTTTGGCCATGCGGGCCCATCCCAGTTCTCAAAAATTATAGACAATGCAAGCACACAAGTTTTTGATGAATTTCTGTTGTGCTGACTGTACTTATGTGTCGGTAAAGTTGGTCCTCTTCCTTTCCAAAGCAAGTAAACATTCATGCCTGGTGCCTCAAAGAAGAGGTATTACATGGCTTCATAACATTGTGATGGCAGCAGCTTTTTTTTTTTTGGGGGGGGGGGGGAGAAGGTTGATGTGTTGCCAGCAAGTGGTTGTGTTAATACTAGTATACGATTTTTTTATATTTGTTAACAGTTTCCATAAGAAGAAAAAATGATACATGATTAAACGCCATTTTTTTTGAAAAGATGCATTGTACGGAAAATGAGTCATTGACATATTAGAGTTCCATGTTGCATGGTAAAAACAATGCTAGGGAAATATGAGTGATTGACATTTTAGAGGAAAGATCAAACATAGTGAAAACATCTTGTTGTGAGGTTTTGATCGCATGAAGTGTTGAAATAATATGAGGCAATTTTATTTACTATGCATTTGATATAGAATGTTGTTGCAAGATATCACTGCCAAGTTTTGTTCCCTCATTTTGTTGTGGTCTAATCTGTTGATCACGTTTCTTCATTTGAGGAACTCTCTGATTCTCCCTTGGGGTGGCAAGTTTAGAACAAGCCTTACTATATTGATCAAATTATTTTTTTATAGAATAAAGTAGTGCAAATGCAAATGAAGAACATTTTTTATTGGCATGTTGTCATATTTTTTTTTTGAAGTGCTTCAATCTGATAAAATTTGTAATGTATTTCTATGCTGTGTTTAGAAAAAAATGTGGAAGTTGTAGTTTCATTTCTTGTTTTAAGGTAAAACCATATGGTAGTTTTGTTTCTTGGAAACTAAATTGTACTATTCTTGGGCTGTCCATTTTCATTTTCTGTATGATTAGTTATTCTATGTTGTAGACATTGCATCATGAGTTTTATCCTTGTACTCCTTTCATGCAGATGCATATCCGGAATAGGAAAAAGCAAAGCTTAAGAGAAATTAATCTACATCTTTCTGCCTATTTCCTGCCTTTTTCTAGATTTCTATAATTTTCCATAGCAATCCTATCATTCTTATTCTTTTAAGGTTTATTCTTATAATTTACATGATATTATGAATAATTTCTTTTGTGCTGTGCTTCGCTGAGTTTCATGACATGATATTTCTATTCAAGCTCATATTTTTTGTCCATTTTCCACATGCTTATGCATCTTTCTGAATTTCAGTATGATATATTATGATTAACTCATTAAAAGATTTTAGTAGCTTTCTGCAAGAAAGTTTATCTTGCTCTTGATATATTAAGGATGCATATATGCCGACTGAGTCATCAAAAGTGCTGATTTTTTTTACTTTTGTTACTGGGCTTTCATATGTTTGTCATTTTTGTTTTGTAATTTGTACAGCTATTGAGGGATGGATTGTACTGGTCACTGGAGTTCATGAAGAGGCTCAAGAAGACGATCTCCATAATGCTTTTCGTGAATTTGGGCAGATCAAGAATTTGCATCTAAACCTAGACCGTCGTACTGGATTTGTCAAGGTAAATTAGCTACTTCCATTCTAATAGCTTAAAAGGATTTTAAAAGGATCGTAATGGTCTCACCTGCCAAGACGGTGACATCTCCTTCCAATCCTAAAACTTGAGGACTCTTCTCACTTGAGCAATCGGTTCTTGTATTGTTTCTTATAATGTTTTATTCTCCTGTAAGGGCAATCTTGGATATTGAAATTTTACCAATATCCATAACCTTTGAGTCTTGCTCCAGCTATTTGAGGTCATTTCATGAATGCTCATTCACTAATTACTCCTACTTAGGGCTAGTTTTTTTTTTTTTTATGGAAGCTTTCTCATGTGCGTTCCCACAATGTCCATCCGTATTACCTTAATGACTCTGCTTCCTATGACCAGGTCCTTTGCATATGTTCTAATACCTCTTACTAGCGTTCTCTATTTTTTTGCTTTACATGCTCACACTGTCTTGGTTGCTTAGCCTTCACTTTTTTCTTCCATTGGTATAATTTCTACAGTCTCTCTAGTACATCTGTTTTCTCACTATGTCCTTCCTAGTTTTTCTTATCATCCACCTTAAAATCCTCATAGGTCATGGACAACAATATTAATTACAAAGGAACTTAATTAAAAATACTATTATTTTTAATTTCATTGAAATTAACACCATGACTCTAAAATGATGAGACATTAGTCATGGATTCCCTATACAATATTAAATTTTCAATTGGTTTGGAGGCAAGTCTATTGATTTACTATTAAATTATTAGTTACCTGAAAACACATTTCACTATTTTTAGGGGAAAAATACTAAAAATTGCTCAAATAGCATTTTATTTTAATATTAGCTCCATCATCTTGACAAAAAAATGGAGCATATGATTGTACAACTGCATCTTTTCATTCTGAACAAGAAGGTTATGTCATAAAAACTCAACCATGCTTCCATTGCACCTATTTTTATAACATGATTACCACTAACCATGACTATTTAATATCTCTCATATATTCTGCTTGATTCTTCATTGACATTGATGAATCATTGATCCATTTGTCCTTGGCGATGATGTTGAACCCTAATCCGTAGAATCATGTCTGTGCCTATTGCAGCAGGACACAACTTGTTGGTTGTCAAATCTCTTTTTTGCCTTGTAAGCCTAGGTTAAGTATCCTAATGATCATGTTTAATGTGGTCTGGTTTCACTTACCCACGCAGGTTGTGTCTCATGAACCATTCCTTCCCTGTTTAAATCTTTCATAAGGATAAGGATGGAAGTATTAATCAAGACCCATTTGTTATAAAACAGAAGCTTTTCTTTGGAATTTGGTGGGGGATACAAAGATCATTCCCAGTAATGAGGGGCAAGGGATGTTGCATATTCAAATGTTTTGTTTTTATGTCCCTGAACAACAATTTAAAGATACTACACGTCATATATTAAAATACAAGGTTTGCTAAAGTATCTCATCGTTAGGTTCAAATGTAAAATCAGTCGATTTGAACCTTTTGGCTTAAACCTAACTGTTTTTCAATTTTTTTTCTTGCCAAGTTCTAACAACCATTACTTCGTATTTGAATTGAACCTACTTTGTGCAAACATATGTTAGCTTCCGAAGATCTTCATTTTTAGTGGAGAGCACTACCTTTCTGTGTTGCAGAAAAACAAATATAGGAAGTGCTTACAAGGATGACATTTAATGTTATTGTGGCACTGGGGTCAATTTATATCTGAAGATAAAGAGGGGATTGCACTTTAGCTAGTACCATCCATTGTTCATTGGCATCTGCAATGATTTGTGGTAGAGTATTTGAGAAGTTAACTTGGGATATTTTTAACTTATTAAGATGAAAAGAATGGAACTTTTGATTTATTGGGTCTGGTTTTGTCATGTAGATGGAATTTTATATATATTTGTGTACATGCACTTTGATATACATGTTAGAAAAAAATATTCTATAACAATTTGAATCTCTTTGGAAGGATAACATTTGGAAATATATAAGATCAAGGAGTTATGCAAATAATTGACCTCGATGGCAAGATGTCTCTTTCTTATATATAAGGGGAGTTTGAGGAATGAGGAAGATAAGGGCAGATAAGTTTTCGAAAACTGCCTACCTTTAATAATCATATAATTAATTTTCCCGTGCTAACAAATAAATTTTCCACCTGTGGGCAGATTTGACATACCTAAAGACCGCAATTCACTATTTTTAACATATATATATATATATATATGTATGTATTGTGTGTATTCATTTGTTTATATATTGTTGAGCTTTCACTTCAAATGTGACTAGTGATTTCTTGATTCCTCTTAGAAAAATTTGGAATCACTTTTTATGTTCAATATGCGTTCATTCATCTTGGGTAGATGTACAAATTCTAAAGTTATGGAGTAACAATGACCATCTTTTAGCTATTGCTGTGTTTGACTAAATTTGCTTGACAGTTCTTTAATCTTACTTTCGTTGAGCTAGATACCTGAAAGGATAACTCACTTTCTGTTAATTAGCTTCCGGAAAACTCTCCATAAGCACTTCATATAACTGTAACCATACAGACCCATGCACAAGATATTGTTGATAATGCAGAGTTCATCATAACTTGTGATAGTATAGTGAAGGGTTGTTCTACCGGTCAATACAAGAGATTCTACATTTGCATCTTTTATCCCTTACCAATACTCTGCATAGACTTCTTCATTTTTGTGATTCCCCAGTATATACGCTTTTCAGAAAATAAAAATAAAAGTCAAGATCTTAATACTTCATGTATTATGTCTTATGATCTAACTACACTAATTGCAAAATTTGTATTGATAAGGCACAGGAAAAACCACCTGTATTTTTACAATTAATCTGAAAGCATGATATTGGAGGAGCATATACTCAATGCCCAACCTCTTCATTAAGTAATTTCAAATTATGCATTGAGTAATTTCTGTATTTTTTTCTTCTATAGTTACCACTTTTATTTACGTCTTCAAACTTTTTGTGAGATAGGGGTATGCGCTCATTGAATATGAGACATTCGAGGAAGCACAAGATGCAATTGCAGCGCTGAATGGAACTGAGCTTCTTACACAAACTATTTACGTTGACTGGGCATTTAGCAATGGCCCATTCAAGCGCAGAAATGCAAGGAGGAGGTAGAATTCTATATACTTATCCTTGTTATCAGCCTAGTGGTCTCTTTGGAGCTTTACTTTAGTTTCTGCATCAGTATTTAGAGACTGTTTTGCATTCATATGCTTGTACGGTTAATCTGATCAATGTTTGTTCTGAGACATCTATATGCTCTAAATGTTCTAAGCCTTATTGGGAGTACTCTTTGTTTAGGCTCCTGTTTTGTTGTTCACATGATCGAAGAATCATCTTTAGGCTCCTAAATGCTCCTAGCTTGTTGATCACACGTCAAGTGAAAAAGTACATTAGATGCAGTCACAATGTTTACCGTGCCGGTACCGGGCACCGGACCCGGTTGTCGGTACAGGCCCGCATGGCACCAACACAGTAGAGGAGGCTGGGGAGAAGGCGAACAGGAGAGGGAAAATGAGTGAGAGAAGGGGGAGAGAGGGAGGTAGAGAGGAGGGTCGGCGGAGGCCGGCGACCCGGGCGGAGGAGGCGGAGAAGGGCCCGCGGCCGGGTCTCCTAGTTCGTTTGAATCAGGGGTCCGACAATTTTTTTTCTATTTTTGCAACTTTTAAGTGAAGTCGGCAAGAACGAAACAAGGGATCCAATCGCTTTTTTATTTTTGCAACTTTTAAGTGTAGCCGGTAAATCGCTTGCTGACTTCATTTAAATATCGCGAAATTAAAAAACCGGCCGGACCCTATTTCGAACGAAATAGGGGACTCGGCCGTGGAGCTCGGAGAAGCCTCCTCCACGCGGCTCGCCGGCCTCCGTCGGCCCTCTGTGCAGCTCGCCGGCCTCCACCTCCCTCTCCTTCTTCCTCTCCCTCTCCTTCCCCCTCCATCCTTCGCTCGCTCTCTCTTTTCCTCTCTTTCCTTCTCTTTCTCCCCCTCTAGCGACGGATTTTGTTTTCATTGTCGGAACCGTCCCGATCCGCCGCCGGGACAGCTTGGTATGGCCGGAACCGTCCGGTTCGGGACAGTTTCACCGACCTTGTGTGGTCATCAATTTTTCGGGCCCTCATTGGATCAAATATACATCATATATGCATGGAATTCATCTGAGAGTATAGCTTGATTTCCTTGCTGACTATATTGACTTTTTAGTTGCCCAAATGTTTGCTATTATTGATGATGCTGGTGGACCCTGGTTTTATAGTCATTGGGATCTCCAGAAACTGGTCCTCATTCTGTTTAAAGCCATCACCGATAACACGATTTCTTTCTTTCTTTCAATATATTCTCAATTCAAGTTATCTATTAATTTCCTGTTGCTGCATGCTAATATAATTCCAAATGTTTATCAGTAAAATACAGTACTGTTCTGTGTAGTGTGACATTTTCTCGCCAATCCTCTGCAGATCACCACGTGCTCACCGTTCAAGAAGCCCACCTAGGCGGAGATATTGAACTATATTAATCTATCAAACTCAAGTGAGACTATGGTGTTTTCAGATCTGGGATTTGGAGATCAGTTGTTTTTTTGGTCTGTTTAATGCCAACACACCTTTTGATACATATTACTTGGATTGAGGATCATCCGTATGCTTCATCAACTGACAGTTATAGTTGTTGCCCTTGTTCTTTGGCTTCTCTTTTGTGTCATCTTAAACAATGTATGGATTTTGGGAGCTGTTTTATTCTGATGATGTAGTTAATTGAAGGTCTTTGTTAACCAGTGCCCTGTCTGTACAATATCGAACGATCTTTTGCTATTCTGGAAATGCAGAGATGGACTCTTCAAAATTTTATGATATGTGATGTAATATAGGCCATTCAAATTTCAAGATGCTGGTTCGAAAGATGTGCTGTGATACTATGGCTTTCTGGTTCATCAGAATGCACATAAACCAGAATGAGACTCAAGGCTTCCTACCGTGCAAACTGTGGCTTTTTCAGTTTGCTGCTTGATGACAATGTAGTGCATGTTGGCGGGACTCTTAGAATAGATTCGTGTTTGTTAAAACAGTCAGGTCTGGTCCAGCCTACCCAGTACCCATAGCCTTTGTTCATTCTCAATGTTTGTAAATACCTTTTTCTTGGAGAAAGATATCGGTAATTGATGTGCATTAATCTATGGATTCCTAACTATACCTCTTTTAGCTGCTGATCATATTTGTACTAGTTCGTACATATGGTTTTGGTGTGATCAATCAGAAAGTTTTCTGTTTGAATAATTTTCATTATTGGCAATAAATAATGTCATTTTCAGCAAACATATCCGGTTTCCTTATCTTAATTATTACGTGATTGTCAACAGGTACGCATTGAGTATTATAGATGGTTCAAATCACCAAACACAAGTATTTGTTTTGGGTTGCAGTTTACCAGTCACAATAGCCAATATACAAATAAGACATTACTGGTTATATTAGTCCTGATCCAGTAGCAAATTGTTCTCGAGTCATATCAGATTATAGATTATTATTCTTGGATCTGCACTTTTTGAACTGATCAGGTGAACATGTGCTCTCGTTGAACCGTTCTACTGCAAGTACGGGGTGACATTTTGCTTCGGCGTTATTGAGCCAATCCATGATGTTATTGATTGGAAAGATGCTTAGAAGCTACAATCGTCAAGAAACTCTGTTTTCACATTCTACAATGACAACTTCAAGCTGAGGCAAAATTTCAGTCACTAGTTGTTGTCTAAGCCAAATATGTGGAACAATTTCTATCAGGCTGAATATTGCACTAATAGTTGGAAAGTTGGCTATTTTGGTTTAATGTAAGTAGTTAATTTATTCTTCCCTAGGAGATTTTCTTCTCCTCCCCACCCCCCACCCACCCCTTTTCCCTGTTTATTGGAGATGCTAATATAGTGGATTGGGGTGCGAAATTTCGTGTTTTGGACTGAATGGAACAGTATAAAAAAGGACGGAATGTAGAAACATTGAAGAGCTATCGAGCGTAGAACGATGCCATTATTTCTTTCATTCTTTATTTATTTTTTCAGTGAACTAGGAAGGAGAAAGCCTGGTCGAAATCAAAGTTTGGAGGATTCTAAACTAAATTACAAGCATTCAGATTCAGCAAATTTACCAACCTGGTCAGATGGCACCCTAGCAACGATGAGATTACTATACAGAGAAGAACAAGAGTTCAATGTATAAAAATTGATCCACCACCAATCACTATTTATAAGCAAATAGGTAGTTACATTTAGTGCTTCTAAAATGCAAAGTGAGTTCAATATTGAAAATATTCAAAATGTAATCAATTTATATTTATTTTGCTACAATCAATATTTTTTAATGTTTAATCATATTATTAGATGCAAGTTTCCGCATATCTAATGCAAACTTCCACATACATATCAGAGCAGATTTCATGGGGAAGGTGATTGGCAAAATGGCAACGGTCCCAGTATAAAGAGGTGTAAGTGCGTGAGTTTAGAAGTTCTAGGGGCTATTGATAATTCCATACCAAATGACTAATCATATATTCATGTAATAATAGGGCTAATGGATAGGTTCAAAAAGGTAAAAAGAAAAAAAGTCAAAGGATATCCTAGGAACATCTCGGACCAACTTTTAAGAATTTGTTAGTTTGATATAATGTCATTGAAGGCAATGTAACTACGGCATTGATTCCCAGTACAAACAAGTAAATAAATAAATAGATAAACAAATAAATAAACACAAGTATAAAACTATGGCCATATTGTCTCCCTACTGGCTAGCGGGAACTCCAAAATTATTAGCTACATTTTTGTATTATAGCAAGGAACGGGGACAACTCTAGCTTCACAGGAACAATAAAAACTACGTCAAGAATCTTTGCACAATAAACTAATTAACTGACACGACTTATAATTAAGAAGCTGTGAACGAAGAACAGGAGTATTGGATTTTGTAACAATGAAAAAAAAAAAAGAAAAGAGAAAAAGAAAAGCTTTTTAATATTTGATTTCTGTACAAATCCGAAAATAAATATTCTCTCCGGACCCTACACTCCCACGTATGACCAGCAATAGGAACTACTAGTTGTCTCAGTCCTACAGGGGAGGGGAGAATGGCACATAGCCTCTCCAAATACTTCATCCTCTTTGCCTCTGGTATCTTTTATGGAGCAAACATAAGCCAATTGTGCAAACCAATGGCTAACTAATCATCGAGCCGATGCCTTAAATTCCAATCAAGATTCGCCGTCTCGATATCACACCCCATACCAGTACTATCCTATTACAGTATCAGTACATCCCCTATACCATATGCTAGTTTGATGTCGGTACATTACGGTAAAGTTGGTATGCATCGGTACCAACTGGTATGGCAAATCTGGATTCCAATGCTAGGCTAGTAGTGACAATATACAGTTACTAGATGCTGTAGGAAGAGATTGTTTCAGTTCGATGCAACAATTTTTCAAAAGTTTGCATCGAAACAACCGACAAAGAACATATTTGAAGATGCATACATATGTATATGTATGTGTGTATACATATTCATGAAACTAGGATACATGAGCTTAAGATTGGGATCTTACTTAGGGGGAGATGAGACCTTAGAGAGCCCATGTCGAAGATGCCAACACCTTCCAATTCTCCATCAGAGGTGGAGGTTGAGATAGAGGAGTGAGAGGTGGAGGGGAAGACGGTGGTGAGCGCCATTATGTTGAAATGAGCCAATTGTTTTTTCCATGGACAGTGCAAGTATATTCCCATAGAATAATTGGCTTAAAGGAGAGATTTGTTTTTCAGTTCCCTCCTTAGGCATTGGAAGTAAAAGGAGAGAAACTCTAACATGGGATAATCTTTATTTTTTAGATGAACTCTGCCATGGTTTTTGTAATAAGTGCTCAAGATGATATGCTAAAAATAAATTTCAGTTACTAGGAAAAAGTTACTTCCAACATTTTATTTTGAGTATAACTAGATTTACATACATAAACTCTGATTACAATGCACATATGGAGGAGGATCAATTGCACCTAAAAGATTATTCTAAATCAAAGCACAAAGCAAAACCCTAGCTAAACTCATGACATTCCAACATTATATATACATGGTAATTTCATGCCCTGTGCATCCCTTCACAACCAGATTCGATCCTCCTCTGCCACGAGCAACTTGCTTCTAATGTGTTGCCGTGAGGACTGCAGATCCTTCCACCTGTATATATAATAGCAGAAAATTAGGCTTTTATACTTTATAAGGAAGATGAAAGATAATACAAGTTATTTCACAAAAAAACATATAAATTATTTTCTTAACATGAGTGATGCAATCAGATGGCAGATTGTATTTTTTCTTGGAAAGGACTTGAAAAGGAACCAGCTGCAAAGCAGACTGAGATGGATGATTCACTATTGCAAAGTTATCATAAAAGCCACCTCAAAGCTTCCCGGCCCCTTCATCCAACCCATTTAGATCCTCCTTTCATTGGTAAAAAGCTCAAAGAAGGCCACCTTTTCAGTCCCTGCTAACACCAGCATAAGTGCATGATCTGATTCTTAGTTTGATCCAAACCTGATCTTGGAGGGTTCACCCATCAATATGCCTTCAGTTCTATCACTGTAAGATATTAGTCTCACTCATGATTCCCCTTGGATCTATATAACGATATCTATTAAGTGACTTTCAGATACAATAGAAAGTCAGGATACTCAAGAAAAAAAAGCTAGATGTCATAAGGGTCATTTAATTTAGTTTAATATTTGTGGTTTTATTTCACACTTAATGTAATTCGGTTCTCATATTATATATTTCACATAATCTACAGTCAATATTTGGAAAAAAAAAGTTTTCTCAAAATATTAGAACACGGTAGACTTGCAGATTATCATAGAAGAGAAAGTATATTAATTACCATGAAAGTGGCACCGCATATCTCTTCTTCATCTGCTAAAACAGCAGTGACCTTGTTCTTTGGGTTCTCAAAGCTTTTCAACCCTCCCAGAGTGTTCCAATAGAAACATCCTGCAGTCCAACCCCCAACAACTATGTAAAGATGCATACTACGAGTTGTATCGACCAGTTGCTCAAAGGGCATTAAAATTATCCTAACACATGGGAGAATATGGGAAGTTCATCGAGGACAAATCACTTCTAATAATCTCAGAAGTATTAAGACACTGTAGAAGCATGCTTGTGAATTCTAGTAGTTAAAGGTAAGCACTAAAGTTCTGAAATCATTAAGTCATGCATATGCACAACTTTGGTTTGCTTGCTTGCAGATCTGAACCTTGTAATTACCTCATTGGACTTCATGCAGCATAAAACAATTTAGTCAAGCAAGCACTCTACTGAGTGAACCTACCAATGTTGGGAAGTGATTTACCATGTCAGTTGAAGGAAAGATTTTAACAGCCTCGCATGATCATAGGAAAAAAGCAAACATTTCAAGCAGAAAAAGGACAGGCAACTTGGTGTGGATTTTTCTGTCTGCCAATAAGAGATAATTCCATACTAGATATTATTAAAAGAATTCTCAAGTTGAGCCATTTTATACATTTGTAAAGCAACATCATATGATGCTCCTATCATTTTGCTATTAACTCAGATCTTCATGACCATGAATTAAGGTAGTCTTTGCGAGTTTATTTGTGAATTAATGCCTTCACAGAAGATGCATTGCACAAGCTGATGTGATTATTATAATAGAACACTCGGCTACATGACTCTTTGAGAAGGCCATGATATTACATAAGCTCCAGTGATGATGGAAATAGTCGCATGAAGTGATTGCTGATATAATTAGGCTGTTAACAAGTATACAATCATCGAACTGGTGAAGTCAGCTAAAGAGGTTTAATGATTGCAATACATTTGTGAAATGAGAAATTAACTAAATATGATAGTCTATATGCATAGTAAAAAAAGGGGATTCATCTAAGATGATTGATGGCAATGAAGACAATGTTTATCTGCCTACAGATATTGGAATTTTCATTTCTAAATCATTGATCTATATGTGAAACAATATCGAGTGAGATCAAACATGAGAGAAAGGTTATGGGGAATGAAACAAGAGACCTGTGCAACTAGAATACTAGATTATATCATGGATGATACAAGAGGGCGGTGTAACCAGAATGATTCATTTATGAAAGGCAGGATGTGGGAAAGGCCATGTAGCTCGTGTCCGGCAGCAACTGGTCAAGAAGCGGTCTTGGGGTATAGGGAGTAAACCACTACTATAAAAGTTGGAAGTTGAACACGCTCAATTTAGCCAACAAATTCAGCTTTAATTAAGTTCACTTGATATTTATTTTTAATAATGATAGGAGGGTAAAGGTTGTTCTATAGATAATTTCTTGATTTTGGGATTTTAAAATGGCTGTAGACAACCGGATGTTTAGAGTCAAAGTTATTTTGAGTACACCATAAAATCTTTTCCTGATATCTCAGCACTCTCTTCCTTTGTGCTGCAAGTTTAATTCTTCTTAGCCACCATCTAGTACCATATAATCATGTATATACTCTGTTCCTGAACTCTAGTAATTATCTATCAATCACGTTTCTCCATTTTACACTGAATCATAGCTCAGTGCGTTGTTGCATAATCTCAGAGCATTGATCCCATAGCAAGCCAATAGATGCTGAACTTTCTGATCAGTAATTCAATTACCTTGAGGGAATGGAGCGAGAGACTTGCCACAAGATCCCTTAAGCAAGTCCAGATTGTCAGCGAAGGCCACGCACCCATCTGCAGTAATCCCCCAGAACAGGGGAACCTTTCCATCTGGATCCTGTTACATTACAATTACGACACAGCATATCATATATCAACCACTGGAGCTGCATGCATGCTGATTACTTGGGATGATAACTTACAGAAGCTACGAGGAGCGAAGAGATGGACTCGTCGAAGAGCACGAAGGCAAAGTTGCCAGAGAGGTGGGCGAGCATGGAGCTCGGTGGATACGGTGCCCGGTCGCGGAGGGCCTTGTAGGCCTCGATGACGAGCATCACCTCATCGGCACTCTTGGAGAGGCCGTAGTGCTTCCTTAATGTGCCAAGATTATCCAGCACTCCTTCAAACAGGCAGAAAATATCATCCTTTGCAGCGAACGACCTGCAGCAAGATCACCACCACCAGTTCACACCAAGAGAAGGAAGGTGTCGTATATTTTGGAAGAGATCCGTTGAGATTCAAATTTTTGTGTAGAAGTTGGTATAAAATTAGTTTGAAGCTTTGAGGACTACGTTTCAATTATTAGTTGAGCAAATACATGCATTGAACACCACCCATCTCCCCCTATAAGCTAAATTATTATATGAATGGATAGGCGATGGGACCATGCCGGTTCGAATAAGACAATATGAGATGTACCATATCATATTGGTTCGATACTGGTATCTAATATAATATGCTAAAAAAAAATTATACTATAATGTACCGATAATATTAGTATGCTACCAGATGGTAAATCTTGTATGAGATGCATGCAATTCAACAAATAGCATAGTTGATCAAAAAAACAGTAGGGTTTTTTTCCCTAATTAAGGATTATAAGAGCACTAAGATTCAACCTCAGGAGTACAGCCAACGGTAGAAGGGCCGTCAATTATTCCATACAAATGACGCAAGAGTTATTCCATATTACATACTTGGACAAACACCTTGTCATTTATTTCATATAAAGGATGCAAGAATTATTCGTATTAAGTAATTGGAGGAACACCTAAAGCTGGAACATAAAATGCTTTAAGAGTACTACAAGTATTTTGATGCTAGCCAACTTGTTAAACTTGGTTAAGATAAAGTAGTATCCCATGCCACATTTGTTGCACAAACTTTGCAAAACGAATCTTGTACAGCCCAAGCTACAGGAATTGGTCGCATGGAAGACTTTAATAAGCCATTCCTTTCTACTAGATTGCAGCTAAGAGTCGAATTCAGGAATCCTTCCAATCAATAAAGTTGATGTAGTACTAGGCTATATGAATCTCCTAAACTAGGGGTGCATCAAGAATATATTCGAATTTTAGAGGGGGCAAGGTTCCGTAGTCTTCTTTGGGGCCTTGTCCCGTAGGTAAAAGCTTGTTTAAAAAAATAACAAAAATTTGTATATTTAGTCTATTTGAAAAATTCAGCAATATTAGATTGGATTTTCTACTATATTCCTGGATTAAATAGGCTATTTGAATATCATCCATATTAACCCAAATATCTTTCACACAAGAGAAGGGTGCATCTTTCTGTGCACCAATCCACTGTTGAATCGTGCAACAAATCAACAATCATTTCGAAATCTATGCATGCGGATGAATAAAGAAGTTTGGATAGCTCGAAGATTTTTTACAAGATGTAATCCAATAATTAATGTCGTAAAAAAAGATCGATCATTTTTTTCTCACGAAAGATACCACTTGAACCCAAAACCTAAATCCTATGGGAGGAAAAAAAGAATTCTATGACCCTTTTTCTCTTTCTATAGACCAACTAACCTAGTAGCTAGGATTTAGATTACGACCTAGATTTAACTGTTTAACTCGTTTAACTTGATTTAATTTATTATAAATTAAATTAATTATATATTTAATAAAATAAATAAATTTAAATTTAAATTTTTGACTTATTTAATAAATAAATAAAAATAAATAAGTTTAAATTTAAATTTTTGACTTTTTTGGCCTCACAGGAATGGGACGCATGCGAACGAATAACTTGTCTCATATATAGCTTGCTACTAAAAAATTTCCAAAGCCCGGTTTCCCTTTCGCATTCTTTCTTTGTTCGACCTGTGGGCGTGCTTTCCAGAAGTCACGAAGCCCTTCCAAACCACCTCCAACAAAACCAGACGGTAACGTAAATATAATATTTTATTATTAAAAAAATAAAAAGAAAAATTAAATATAGTTAGTTTTATATATTTATAACTTCTATATCGTTATCCCTAATTTTTTTAGCAATGACACATTTTCTGCACCATTCGATGAAAACATTCTTATTTCTTAAACAAACAAAAAAAAGAAGTTTATTCAACTCATACTTATTTAAGCTTCTTACAGGAAAAAAAAAATCATCGACAAAGAAAAAGAAATCCATTCCTGCGAAAAAGAAAACAAAACAAATAAAAGCCATGCATGATTTTACAAAACCTTGAAGACAAATCATCCTGGATCGAAGAAATCATCCAAATCTCCATACTTCTCACTATATCAAACTTCTAGAACAAACCAACAATTAATATTTTAAAAGGCAAAAAAAAAGCTAAAAAGAATACCAAAAAGATTATGGGGGAGTCTCTGAAATGCATGCTTATAGACTTCCACCACCATTTAAGCATCGTTTTTTTTTTTTTTTTTTTGAAAGCAAACACACGAGCACCCACCCATGATGAAGGAGAGATGACCGATTTAGAGGAAAAGGAAACCAAGAGGACAAGGTAGCAAGAAGTAGTAGTATAATAGATGAGGGAAGGGATAGGAGTAATAGAAGCATGTAACCTGGGGCGAAAGGGAGACTGGTTGGCGTGGGAGTAGGCGAGGTGGCCGAGGGAGCCGATCTGGATCGACACCGCCGGGACGGAGCTCTCGATGAATCGAGCCACGAGCTCTGACGCCCGCGTCTTCGGCGACGGCGTCCTGCTCCCCGCCGCCGCCAGCTCCGCCGGCGCCTCCACCACCTCGCCGCTGAACACACCCAACATCGCTGCCTCCCTTGCCACAATCGACGTCGCAACAACACGTCACGAAGGTTAGACGATGCTCACAGAACGGTAGAGGTGGAAGGGAAACATGGGTTTTGGCTTATATAGCGGAGCTTGTGAGGTGTTTGGGCCCCACTCCTCTTTCCCATTTCTCTCTCAAATCCATCCATCTAAATTAATCTACCCTTTGATAACCTCAAAGTGGCCCAAAATGACAAACAAGATTGGGTAATATCAAAGAAAAAGAAGAAAACAAAAACCCTCCATTACAGCTTTCAATACAACTATATTGTACATATCTAATATCTCTAAAATAGAGGCTACACCGGTATTAATAATATTGATATTAATACGATCAGTCAGAATTAAAGTTTGTTGCTTAATATACAATAGATGCTAATAACAGTATTAATATGCTCGACCATCATTAGAAATGATTTTTTCATTATAAGAACAATTTGGCTATTGACATCTTATTGCATTTCAAAAATATTTTTTAAAAAAACTTTCATCATTATTACCAGCCTCGTACAATATAATTTAGACCGTTAGTACATATTTCTAGATAATTATAGTTATCATGCTAGCCCTGCTGTCCACAAATACATAAAGCTTATTTGCATTTTTCAGGATGATATGATGAGCAACATTCTATGTCTTTTTTTGTTTTTTGTCTGAAAAATGTATTAGATTGTATATTCACTTTATTTGGATCTGAAATGAGTTCTGCGACTATAGGATGGATCTAAACCTGGAACTGTACTTAGAGCATGTTTGGTTGGGAGAGTTAGACTCTTGAATAGGAATAAAAATGAATGATTCCCATTCCAGCCATTTGGTTGGAGAGGAGTTTCATGTCCATATTGATTCGAGAGGAGAATATTGCCATGGTTTTTTAAAGTTGCGAACATATTGCCAAGGGGATTGGAAAACTTTCTTCTTGGTCCATGTGGTTGTCTCGCTAAGATTGAATATCACCTTCTTTCCATGATCACTAGCTATGTTTTGTTAGTTTCTGATTGCCGATACAATCCACCATGGTCTTCGAAAGCAGCATATATGATTGTTTAAAAACTTTTTTTAAGTCCATGCAACAATCTCACTATGATTAAATGTCGCCTTCTTCCCATGTCAACCATATTCTGTCATCTTTCGATCCCGACAAAACCGACGGTAATCTTTAAAATGGCACCAAGAGTTGCCAAGGTATTTGGAAAATTTTACCTTCAGTCTACATGATGGTCTCTCTAAAATTGTATATCGCCTTCTTCCTACGTCTACCACATTTATAAGTTTTTGATCACCAACATAATCCATTTAGTGGTCTTTGAAAATAGTGTATATGGTTGTCGAGAAGATTGGAAAACTTCCTTCTCAGGTCGCATGATGATCATACAGAGATTAATTGTTGCCTTCTTTAATATTTTTGTAAAGACATTAATACGTATGTAAACCAATGTGATCATTGTCACTGTCTACAACCAGACTGAAAATATTTTCCATGCACAATCTAGGCATTTGATCTTATGGAGTCAAGTAGGTATTAATGAATCGCCTTGGTTTGAGAAGAGCCTCCATGACCCCAGAAATTATAAATAGTAGCTTTTAACAATTCTGCTACAGAAATGATTTCGCAAATTCCATTTTGAACTTAATTACTCCACTTTGGTTCGATATAGTATAGGCTGGGTGCCTGTTTTTTGGCTAGAAATCATCTTGGTCGTCTTGTTGGCCGACTTCAGAATTTTTTTTATTTCTGCTTCAGTTCCTCTTCTTTCTGAGCTCCAGGATGCATGGAAAGGTTTAATGTCAAGTAATCATGAACTATATATATATTGTAGCAAAATCATCCTACGAGGGGACTTTTTTATTGTTATTAAATCGATATTAGAAGCTTCTGCGGTCAACCCATTTCATCCTTTGCTTCGAGATATAAGTCAAATTGTATCCCAATTACAACATTTCGAGGTGCATCATGTATTCAAAGAAGCTGACTTTCCTACAGACTGTCTTGCTGGAAGACATACAGACCTGAATCTTATTGGATGCTCATTTTTTTCCTTCAAAGTTCGCTCGTTTGATTCAGCATAACGCTTTAGATTGTATCCATTTCCACTCTATGTAGTTGTTTTCTTGAGATCTCTGACCTCCTTGTTCAACAAAAGAAAAAGAATAATCAATTGGTTATGTGGACAAGCTTTAATAGCTTAACAAGATTACGAGATTCGTAGTTCAAAGTTCGCTTCTCTATTTAAAACCTCCCAATGTATTGGATGATGGTCAAGAGTTCCATTAATCATCTATCAATAAACCTTTCCCATGTACTCCATGTTTGTAGGGCATTTTTACTACAACTAAGACCTTTGGGTACTGCAATACGAAAAATCTTTTCCTAGTGGGGCAGGATGCATATATTTCGTGCATGGTTGTGGCTTCTAGCTATTTTTACTTGTTTATGTTTTCAAGCTAGAGTGTCTCTATCCAGCGGGATTCGTACGGGCATGTGTTTAGTTTTATATCGGTTATTCGCTGGGTGAATTTTGGATACTTATATAGGATCAAAAAAATCCAAATAATACTTTTCGGCTAGCCATTCTGGATGAGATCATGAGTTGTTACAAATAGTATCAGAACTGATCATGGGCCGATCATGGTGCTTGTGATTAGATTTGAATAAATTTAAACTTTTAAATCTGATGAGGATGTCAGAACGTAAACGAGAAGAATATGTAACGATCCGTATGCGCGAGTATGTTTAAAAACTAACATCATGCCCAAGAAAAATAATACCTCCAGAGTGCAATGTTTTTCACTTTAAAAAGCTTATTTGGAAAGTTCGGGTAGGCCTGTTAACGAGCCGAGCTGCTCGGGCTCGGCTCGGGCTCGGCCCGTTAAAAGCTCGGCTCGAGCTCGGCTCGTTAGTCAAACGAGCTCAAGCCCGAGCCTAAAATGAGGCTCGTTTAAATTCGAGCTCGAGCCCGAGCTCGAGCCCAAGCAGCTCACGAGCCCAAACGAGCTCGAGCCACAACAGTGAGACCAAGAAAAAGGGCCTCATTTTAATGATGTAAGAGCCTCATTTGTGGTATTTAATGTAGATTTTTGTTATGGGGCTCGAGCCCGAGCTCGAAACGAGCTTTACGAGCCCAAGCCCGAGCTTTTCTTTTACCAAACAAGCCCGAGCTCGAGCTCAATACAGAGCTCGGTACCGAGCCCGAGCCCGAGCCCGAGTTCTGTGAAACGAGCCGAGCCCGAGCCTCCCCAAGCTCGGGCTCGGCTCGGCTCGTTGACAGGCCTAAGTTCGGGTCTATTTGGTGGACTAAATAATTGATTGCTTTCTATCCTTTCAGAGCATCGAATCTAGCAACCAGCAACCTCTTTTTTGGATGCATCCAATTTAATGGTTGCGAGAGAATCCTTCGCCGACTTCGCAAATTAAAATCTAAGCCGGCTGGAAGAATCTACAACCATAGAATAACGCAGGTTCTGTGCACCACAGTAGCAAATTAACTAACATCACCACGTCTCTCTTGGAGTGCTTTTCCTCAAAAGTCCCAATCTAGTTTCATAGACAAATTTTTAATAACATTTTATTTTACAAAAATAATTTAATCCAGATATTGAAATAAGTCTTTGGTTTGATAAAGTTGAATAAATGAATTCTTTTGATAAAATAGATAATTAAACCATTCGAGATATATCCATGAGAATTGGATAATAAAACATTTAATAGTTGAATAGAAAGATTTATCAAAAAATGATGAATGGATTATTATTTTTTTATTTTAAATTTTTTAATAAATAATAGAATGGTGTTTATTGGAAGGATTTGATCTAGGGGACAGCCATGATGATAATTGATACGATGAAATACTAATAATTTAAAATATTAAAAAAAAGGTTGACGGGGACACTGAAGCCATGATAATAGAGGTGGTGATGATGATGATGATGATGTGGTGGGTGCTCATGTAATTATGTAAAAATAAAATAATGATATGATAATGATAAAAAGTTGGAAATCTCGAGAAGTGAGCAGAATATTCCGAGGGAGGTTGATGTGGACGGTGGACCCAGAATATTTTGGGCGTGGGCCGTGGGAAATGGTGACTTGAGGTCAAGGATGCAACCGTGGTTTGGGATTTGGGCCGGATCCACTATCTTCCTTTTGTATCATTGAGACTTGAGAGCGACCGTGTCCCCTGTAGACGCCTATAGCAAAGGTATCATACGAGTTCTAGGCCATGGTTTAGTGTTAGTTTAACATGAAAGAATCTGAGGCATGTGAGCGAATGACAAAGGATATTTGAAGACAGGGAGATTAGTACATGGCGAATTAGTGGTAGGTCCTACAGGACCAAATGCAATTAGATTATTATTATTATTATTATCCCGTATCTTTTCTATGGGAACATCTCGAATAGTTCTTTCCCATTGCTGTTGTTTTTGGCTCGGAGCTTGGAAGAGGACAGGGTTGTATCTTTTGTGTGAAAGAAGGATTCATCATCTTTTACATGAATCCACCGTTGGATCGTGCAATAGCTGTTTCGAGATCTATGCAGGCATATAATGGAGTTTTGGAGTGCTTTCAAATTTGTGTAGGGTGTGATCCAGTAGTCGATGTTGCAAGTAAAGATCAATCATGCTTTTGCGCAAAAAATACAAGTAAACTATATACATAATATGGTGCAAGGAAGGGTTAATTTGCTTGCCATATATTCAACTATGGATACGAATGTCTGACCCAAACCTGCTAATCCACCTACAGTCATCTAACATAGATCAATTCAAGGGAAATTATAGTTACCCACTCAAGTTCTAGTTGTTTCAGAGTTCAAACCATGAAGCAGATTTCGCCAGAGGAAAGCTGGCCAGAGGATGCTAGACTTGGACATAACCATAGTTTGCGAACTTTTTTAGAGCAAGTAGGGTTCAAATTGAACCATGATTTATTTTTCACATATTTTCAAGTCGAAGCATAGTAGCTCAAAAACAATTGAGCTTACTCATGTTCAAATCTATCAGGGTTTAGGACCATATAATCGAACCGAATCACGATTTTTTCATGTTAGAGTAAATGAGATGCTCAGGCAAACTATGTCAAGAGCTCAATGGGTAGCTGTGGGGGACACATCCTCTTACAACCCAGCACTAGGACCCTGGTGCTGTCGTGAGAGGCAGAGAAAGTAGAAGAAGAAAAGAAGGAAGAGGGAAAGAAGAGAAGCTGAGAAGAGGAAGACAGCAGGAACAAGCAGGCCTTCGGAAGAGGACCCTGGCCCAAAGCCTAGCATATTTCCCAGACCTTGGAACCAAGAAATGGCCCACAGCGAAGCTACACCCCATGGGCTACTGAAAGTGTTTCCTTATAGACTCAGTCTATTGCAGATGCCCCTGAACTTATGAAGGAAAAGGTAGACTGCGACGCATGTAACCAAAGTTCTCCCAGAAGACCCACAAAGCCTGGATGAAGGGAGAATGGGCCAGAATCAGCCAATAACTACTACAAAGCAACCGATGGTGAATCCACGCCCCATCAATAAGAAGAAGTTCGAGTAGGAGAAACTTGACCTCGTGATTTTTCAGTCCTGGCTTCTGGCATCAAATTCTACGATCTAGCATCTCAGAAAACTGAAATAAGGGATTAAAAACAACTAAGGGTTGTTTGGATATTTCGATAGGATAGAGCTGAAAATCCGGTAGGAATTAAATTTGTTGACGCATCTAGCTTGGATTTTCTGAAAGCCTGTCCCAACCCAGCTTAGATCTTCACCTTTGGGTTCTAGAAGAAAAAAAGTAGTTCCATAAAGATTTTTTTCTTTATTCTCATAAGATTTAGGCTAGATGGAGTTTGGTTGATATAAAGTTATACTTAAATAAAAAGCTCAATCCACAAATTCGGCAGGATTTTTAGCCCAATTTTTAAAAAATAGCCAAACACACTATGAGAAAGAAGAAATAGCCATAGTGCATTGAAAGTTGTGCTAAAATAAGACCAAAAGCCAAATTCTTCGCCTTTCTTCACAAGAGCATCGAACAACTTATGACCTTTTTAGCAATGATCATAAAGATATGGTGTGATACTTAGCTCACGAGTATTCAATGACCTAAGTTCTGTAAACTAAGTCAATAATTGGGCAAGTTACAATTCAAGACATATTAATTTTAAAAATAGCATCATTATGGATATTACATGATGAATTTTAAGTTTAAAGTACTTTCAATATGCCCGATAATATGGTATATTCATCAGTCAGCCGGTAATCACTATTGGCCTCAATAGCTGACCAAGGAGTCTTGGCATCAACCAACCTGCCAACTTGAGCAACCAACCAAATTGTCGACTTGAACTGTCATACTGACTAAAGCAGACCGACCGACCAGCAATAATGAGCCATATGTTTCAAATTCAAAGCATATTTAAAAAGATAGTTATCATACAACACAATTATAAGGTACATTGTAGGACAGTTATAACTTGACTCGCACAATTGAGCGATTACCGCATGATCTACACCGTTAAGCTCTGCAGTGCATATGATGTGCGGGTTATTACCAAGCAGTTAAGACCCACATCCATCTTATTCAGTAGTGGATATTAATCCTCACTTATGGTCGAGGAATTTTTAGGTATGCTTTTTTCTTCATGTTGTCACTCTCCTTTTTTTTTTTTTTTGTGATCTCCATTATTTCTCCAAAATCTCTATCTAACTTGAGTATGAGAAGGAGAAACTCTAGTAAGTAGGCTTTTTCTTTTTTTTGTCTTCAGGCAGGACGATCGGCGCCAGGCCATTTTCTTCGTCGAAGCGCAACCACAAAGCTCGTCCGACGTTTCTAGGCTCGGATCTTCAATTCTAGCGGCAACACCCAACATCAATTTAAATCATCTCAATAAGAGCGAACTTAGGGCAGTTCTTTTAAAAAAACTATATCCCTGAAATGGCATTACAAATCATCACGTCCAAATATATCCCTGGAAAACATTTAAATATTACAAGAATCTCACGGGTGCTTTGCATCGGGCAATATTCCCTACTTTTCTACGAAAACATGCGTGCGACGTCAGGAACGGAGGTCCGCATATTATTTTCTGTGCAGACTTACTACTGCATAAGAATTTTATACGTGTGTCTGCACCAATCAGCCAAAACATGTGTCTGCGTCCTCGCAACCGGTGATACGACCTAGATAAGAGACCGCGCTTGCGTGGGTCCATTCGCTGTTGCTTGATCAAGGTTGGATTGTCAACGTTACAATGTAGTGCGCTTCCAGACTACAGCTCATCAGAAGATTTAACCAATTAAAACAGGCAACGACGACAACATGTGGTGGATCGAGAGCAGCTATTGAGTAGTCCCAGCCATACCGCCGAGCTTGCATATCAGAAGCTCCCTACAGTTAGCCGCATTCTAACCGAGAGACCTAATGACCATCAAAATTCTATTGATGTGACAGACAGGACATCATCCATGTGCCAAGCATTCACGTCCGATGTTCAGATCATACTCAAGCCAGTCAATTTTGGTTGACCCATATGCCTGAATTCTCTAATGATAGGTATGTTCCTCCACCAGACATATACAAAAAAAAAGAGGAGGAGGTAAGAATGAAGAAAAACGCCCTAATAGACTAAAAACAACCTCTTCTTGTTCTCTAATTACCACATTGACTTAGGCATCGAAAGATCTCCCTCCGAATACGTTTCGGCTAAAAAGATTTTTTTGCTCTATGTTGTTTCAAGTCAAAGTGCTGCCATCAACGAGAATCTCCACTGGCGAGGACACAACCGAGACCACTTTCGAAACCCACGGCACACCCTCCTCCCCTTCAGCCCCACGTAAAGCCTCCATGTCCATGGCCTCTCCTCAAAAACCCTGTGATGCCTTTGAAACTGTTTTAAGCTGTCTTCTTATTGTGTACTTTTGTAGCTTGTAATTTGAGTTAAAAAGGTCACCAACGTCTGGGTAGTGATAAATACTAGAAACGTGGATGCCAATTACGTGATAAATACTAGATTTCTACTCATGTGACACAGGACTAAAATTTACACACCTAGTTCAATCAATCATGTCCAAGTTGCAGAGAGGGCAATGGTCTGACGAACCACCGTAGCATCTGATGTAATAAACGCTAAAGAGCATTGTCATTAGACCCTGTTGGCATTTCTAGAGGCTTAGATCTCCCCAATATCTTATGATAAATAGCGAAAACACAACATGGAATCAGTAGATTATTACCATCATTGGATTTCATTAACTTTCAGATTAAGTATGATACCTGAACCTCGTGCCAGATTGATGACCAAACTGGTGGTGCAATTGAAGCTTCCTGACAGTAAGGTGAGGTGGCCCTAGTCGCATGCTGATTAAACCATTTAACAGCTAGCTCCCTTGAGAATGGCCATACTGCATGTAGAAGTGATTCTTCCCCGTAGTTACCCTTCTGTCCTTGTGCACCCAATACCAGTGTACACTCAAATCTTCTTATCACTTGCATCAACTTCCACCATTCCTGCTTCAGAAGACAACACCATAATTGGCTTGTGATGCCGCAAAAACAAGATGGACTCATCAAAAAGATTTTGTAAATTCTTGGACTACTTGAGATATTACATAAAAAGCTATACAAGCAGCTTCACTAATTATCCAATGACCCGACCTAGAGAGAAGCAAATCATTGAGCAGACTCTGACCTTGCCATGAAAAAGCCTTCCATGCAATGTTTATCAAACAAAGCAGCAACTTTTTGCACAAAGAATTAGACTGGATGACAGTATACGATGATTCCATGTCTTTTCATGCTGATAAAATCTGCAGAAAATAGAATGAGAAAAATGTAGCATATATGATTATTATTCCGCCCATCCAATCGATCTGCCCCATCTCTGCATCAATTCCTTCGTACAAATCCTCAATAAAAGAGAGAAAAAAAGAACAAAATAAAAACATCCATTAGCTATAAGGAAATGAATTACATATTAAATTGTGTCACATACTCAAATTACATCTTTGAGATGTAAAATGAATTCCTTGATGTTTGTTATGTTATCCTGGGTGCGGAGCTTGCCAGCAAATCATTTATATCAAAAGAATCTAAGTGGTGTTTGCCACACAACCACACCAAACCAAGTATCTGTAGCTTGTGGGGTGAATCACACATCACAATCCAGTATAATGAAATCTAATCTTCGGCGATTGAAAGAAAAACATTAATACAGCTTGTGTGACCACAATCAACAGCATCCATCTTCACAATACTTGATCTGCTCCATAGTTTAGGGCTCCTACAGATCCCACCTTATGAGCATTTTTTTCTCATCAAGAAAACCTTGCAATTGCTAAGCTGACAGCAGTGAAAAGAAGGTATAGCCCAACAAGGCAGAAGCCCCAGAACCTAGGCACCCGAAACCTGTACCAAGTCACTACCAGAAGAGAACCCATCAAGCTCAGGAGAAGGAACACAAAGGCCACCACAATGCTAACATGAAACCGTAGCTTATAAGGCTCTGGATATGTGCTTGCTGTCTCTATAACCAGTGCAGTGCCCAACCCAACCAGCATGTTGAACATGGGGCCTGCAAAGCAGCCTGCCATTGCCATTGCAGGCTGGCCGGCCTTGGCCAATGCCACATCAGCAACAAGATCTCCTACTGAATTACCCCATGCCAAGACCGTCAACCCGAGGATGGCAGGTGGTAATTCCATTATAGTTCCAACTGCTGCAAGACAGTTCAATAGTTCACCAGCCATGGTTGAGATCCAAAACACACTCATCATGAAGGCCATTAAGGTGGCTACCATCTGTTCGTTTTCTGGGGGTTCCTTCTCAAAAATGAAGTGCACTACTGCAAGACAGAGGCTTACAAACAGAACAACAGACCAGAGAGGAAAATGGGTCTGAGGGAGAAGGAAAACTATTTGCCTGTCTAATGTGACGAAGGAACTTAACGAATACAGGAGAATAAGGGGACACAATCCAATATTAGCTGCTATGTAGAATCTGTTCCATTCTGAAGGAGAAGTTGATGGGATTGTGAGCTTCAGAAGAGTTGCAACAGGAACTTCCCAAACTTGAAAAATCTGTCTAATAACAAATGTAAACAATTCAGAAACATAAGAGGTCAAATTAAGTTTTTTTAAAAAAACTCTATACCTCAAGAATCAAGATAAGTAGTTATATGGGTGATAAAGGGCTGACAATTGCTTCAGAATAAGTAGCGACCATACTTCCAAGATCATTTCAAATAAGATACATATTCATGAGAAACAATGCCCCACAACACCTTAAATCATAACACTAACCAACAAGAGGCAGCCTGACCTACAGTATTTTGCATCTTTACTTGACCTCATGCCATGTCAAAGCATAATAACTAAAGCATACTAACATGAGCACCAAAGAATAAGTTTCATTTCAAAAGATCACAAATGACAGAACTGGTAAGGACAGAGATTGTCAGAAAAAAAGAAGCTGTGCTGGCCACTTTTTTTGTCAAAAAAAAAAACAGATGCTACCTATGATCCTTCAATTAATGCACTTATTTCTTTAGTAAATACAACTAATTCATTCTAACCAAAAAACGATATGATCCTTCAATTAATGCAGTCGTGTCTTTAGTAAATACAACCAATTCATTCTCATCAAAAAACGATATTTTCAGCACAAGAAACAAGACAAGTACACAAAGTTCAAAGAGGGTCCAAACTTTGTAAAAGTCAATGGGATCACACCATCCATAGAATATTCATTCGAATCAATAACATGCATCCATCAATCACCCCCATCTATCTATAGCCCTTTCCTTCCTATGCTTCCATTTTAGAGAAACGAGATAGGCTAGAGAGCAAAGGGAAACATAGGGATGATGAAAAAGGAGTACAAATGAAGACAAATATGAGAGAGGACAAAGAAGTGAACTAGATGAGTGACCGGGGACAATGACCATCAAACTTCAGAAGCGACAACAGTGAACACCTCCAGCAATTTTTCCTTTTCTTCCTGTATACGTTAACATGAGAACTTTTGCCACCTCTCACTCATATACTGTCCTCCCTTTTCTCCTTGTTATATCAAGAATCCAAAGACAAGACACATTTCCTTATGGACAAATGCTCAAGGTGACAGAATGTAGCAGTAACTTCATAATTATCTCCTTTACTTCATTCCACACATAGTTACCAAGGTTGATCCCTCTATTTGCTTGATAAATTTGTTATTGGTTCAATTGCAATTTAACTTCAAGAGTCTTTTGGCTGCCTAGGCTTACAGGAGAGGCACCATCAAGGACAAACTTGGTTGTTTGATGACCTCAATCATGAGTGACTCTATTTTTACAAGCTCAAGCCAGAACAGCAGAATTGCCTATGAACTAAGCTGTAACAAAAATTACTTACTTTCAGAATACTTTAATATGATGACGAATGGGATGATTATTATAACTACAGATGTGTTCCATTAAAAAAAATCATTAAAAAATCTAGCCTCGTTCAAAGGAAGACAGGCTAAGGGAATAATTTAACCTCTTTTTATTATAAAAGGGGGATCAGGAAAGGAAGCTCACATGATAGCATGATATTGAAGTCTACTGATAACACCAGTATTCATGCATGAGAAACCAATATTACAATTTACAAATATCCCACCCTAAAATGTGATATATTCCACGCTGGAACTTTGTATGCACTAGCATGGAACGATGCACAACTTTATAAAAATATTTGCATGGGAATACAAAGATATATCATTCAATAATATTTTATAACATACCAATTTTAGCTGTTCTCTATTAGTATATAGTTATGTTTTAAAGAATGATATAAACAAAATAATGCTATATTTTGTAAGATGTAGTTATTATTTAATATTATTTTTTCTCTCTAAGTAGGTGGACCATTGGATTGCTAGGCTGAGCTAGTGGATGAGCTGTGTCAAATCAAAATACGTGGGTTGAAGGTCTGGGCAGGTTCCAGTTTGGCAAACACGAAGTGTGATAAGGTCAGGATTTGGTCATCCTCAACCTAATGCAAAGGGGGAAAAAAACTAATTTATCTATATGACATGTTTAATTAAATATGATCTTAGGCTTAGGTCCAGTCAAAATTATGGTGGTGTCAGGTTCGGTTTAACCTTATTGGACTAGCTTTCAGCTAGGCCAAACCTAGGACAGTTCCACTGCATTAATAGTTCTGGAATGGCCAGCCTTCAGTGCCCTGAACTGGCCCAATTGCACCATTTGTTGATTGGAACTAAATCAGGTTCCAAATCAAGATAGGCTGATATTGCAAAAATACTTAACAGGAAACTTTTTCCCTATATACAGCAAAGTGGATTTTATTCAAATCATTCAAAATGCCAAATCAGGATTTGACCTGTATCACTCATAATCTGTTAACATAAAAGTTGACATTTCATCATGCAGTTTAGAACTGACTTACTCACCCTAATCAGTTTTAAAAAGTAAATCATTTCAATGATTTCATCATGGAGGTAACATAACTATGTGTACAATCAAATTAACATACAGAAAAGAACCTTAAGAAAAAGATAAAGATAAAAGCATTCTTTGTTTTCATTTTCCTAATAAACTATATTGGAATTGCAAATTGTGCATTGCATTAGAGGTAGGGCCAGAAGAGTTTAGAGAATATGGGAGCATTTTGTCGCTCTGAAATAACAGAAATAATCTGGTGCACTGTGCTACGGCGGTAGATGCATAGTTAAGTCACGAAACACTTAACAATGTAAGAAATCCTAATTATGAGTGATAACTTTAACTTCACTGAGGCCTGATTAATTCTATCGAAGCATTAGATTAATTTGACATAACCATAAACTCATGGCCTATAGCATGCCTCAGTTGCTAACCATAAGCTCACGGTCTATAGCACCAATCAGTTGCTTCTAAATGTAGATTCTCTTAACAAAAGATGAATAATGTCTACAATTTTATATAAATTCACATAATACTAACTACTTTAGGTTTATGATCTACTGACACAGTTTTTACTGAGTCAGTGGCATTAGATTAATATATAAATTCACATAAAACAAAAGATGTTATATTTGCACCTTAAACTTTACAAACTGCTGTCTGGTTAACCATGTGTCCAATGATTTGTCTTAACATATCTTTCAATACAATTGCCCTTCACTTCCACAAGAAAACTTGTGAACGTGTTTATTAAGCACAACAGCAGATGAAGAAAATGAACGCAGGTGCGTAGAAGCATGTTGTGATGATAAAAAATATAATAGTGAACATGGATACGTGATTCAGTACGTAGCTAGGCAAAGGAGAGGCAGGCATAGGCAGATACATTGTATTTGTTTTGCCTCTGTACTTGGAAACAAGATTTGGTACCTCATGTGTCCTACTACCTTTAAAACATTTCATGAAATATTCCACATACATGCACATACACAAAGATAACCTCTGATTAGCGGGGGAATGTTGTAAGATTTATGACATCAAGCGATATGCATGGCTTATCACTCTAATTTGTAAGTATATTGCAAGTGGATACAAGCATTCTTTGTTTTTTATGTGTCCCATTGATCATCTAGAATTACAAGCTCATTCCTAGCTGATCATGAGAAGATGCTGCAAGTGTCTTAAGTTCAACTAAAGATTAGTTAGCCAATTTAACTTATATTAAGTCATTGAGTAACCTGTTTTTCCTTCAGACTTACAGTAAGTCATTGAGTAACCGGTTTAGGTTTCAGACCTAACAAGATCGGATATTATACGAAGGGAAAATTTACTTCCGTATCTGCAAGTATCAAAACATGCATTTACTCCAGGTGTTAACATTAAGTTTAACAATTGTCGCTTTGCCAGAAGCCCATCTATTATCTCGAATAAACATTTGAAGCAAAAAGGTAGCATGCAATACTACTGATTCTGCGCAAAATAGAGCAAGCACTTGATGTAGCTCCTGAAACAGCTCCAATTTAAGAAAAGAAAATTCATAATCCACTAATATGCTTTGTCAGTGTCATTTGCGACCTTTGTGGATGCTAGACAGAAATCATACATGATGATTCAATTATAAGAGAACAAAACTAGTTATTTTACTAAAACAGAAAATTGAATTCTACAAGTTTGGCTCCCTCGTATCTCAACAACTTACTTAAAGCACTCTGGAAAAAAAAAGGTACAAAGTTCCATTAATGCACAGATTTGAAGCTTTTTTTACTAGTTCTCGAAAATAATTGGCAAACCACATATAAGTTGATCTTGGATAAAAGATGTGAATGATACCAATTAGCTTAGTATTCCGATATCCTCTGTTCCAGACAACAAATAAACCTTAATTATAGCCCCTTTGCTTAGGATCATATTATTTGGTTTGAGATCCATAACTCATGTGAGCTTTTAACAATCAATAAACTCTTGTATTTACAGCCATATAAAGAAATTATATCATTCAAAATCCATTTAATTTGATGCTCTAAAATAATCAAACCTCAAGTTTAATCTTTCAACGCGTACCTTTCCAAGCATCCCATAAAGGCTCCATGCAGATCTGGCTTTGGCATCCTCCAAATCTCCCATGACTTTCCCGGACTCCCAATCCAAACGTTTTGAAGGCTTGTTCCGATCCTCCTCCTCCTCGTCGACCACCAAGCCCATCTCCACCTCCCCTTCCTTCGCTCTCCCCCCTTCCTTCCCTCTCCTCCCTTCCACCACCAAATCCATCCAGAAGACGAAGCCGACAAAGAACAAGTAGAAGAGGATGAAGCCCACAGCCTGCCACAAGAAGATCTCGGCGCTGAGGTAGGCGTAGAAGAGGGCAGAGGCGGCGATGAGGTAGAAGAAGACGTCGCGGACAAAGGGGCCGGGGTTGAGTGGAAAGGGGCCGGCGAGGACGGCGACGGCGCCGACGACGAAGGCGGAGACGAAGGCGCCGGCGGAGAGGATGGCGCCGAGGCCGGTGCGAGCGTGGCCGCCGCGGACGGCGGCGACGGAGGCGAAGACGTCGGGGGATCCGTTGCCGAGGGCGAGGAGGGTGACGGCGGCCATGGA
Organism: Phoenix dactylifera; assembly: GCF_009389715.1. Lineage (NCBI taxonomy): Eukaryota > Viridiplantae > Streptophyta > Magnoliopsida > Arecales > Arecaceae > Phoenix > Phoenix dactylifera. The sequence goes on along the minus strand of NC_052403.1, from coordinate 2,141,303 downwards.
GGGGGAAAGGCGGAGGTGGGCGGCGAGGCGGGTGACGACGGGGGAGAAGTGGTCGCGGGCGGCGGATACGAGGAAGTAGAAGTGGAGAAGCAGGAGGAGGGAGAGGGCCGGGAGGGAAAGGCGGGAGTCTCCGGCGAGGAGGCAGAAGTGGACGGCGGCGTAGTTGAGGAGGCCGTGGGAGTCGCCTCGGCAAAGTGCGAGGGCTGCAGCGCAGCGGCGATCGGCGGGAATGCGGCGGACGGCGGAGCATGGGGGCGGCGGCGAGGACGACTCGAGAAGGAGGCGGGATTTGGATGGGGTGTTGGAGAGGGGTTTGGGGGGGAAGAGGAGAAGGAAGAGGATGAAGGAGAGGAGAAGAATTGAGATGATAATAAGCTTCAAAGAGGATGAAGAAGAAGAGGAGGAGGAGGAGGAGGAGGCCATGCCATTCAGTGACTGCTGAGCAGTGTAAGCATGGCAGAGGGAGGAGAAATGGTGGCGAGGAGAACAGAGTGTGGGATCTTCCAAATTTGAGAGAGAGAGAGAGAGTTCCCAATTGCCAGGCAATGGTGCACAGTGGATGGGTGGGCTAAATTCTTGGATTTTGACATGGAATGATGATGGGTTGGGCCCTAGCACAGCTTACTAGCCTAGCCCATAGCTGCAAATGGAGGTTTAAGACAATAAAGTATAATTAGATTTTTTTTATTTCTTACTTTCTCATAAATATATATATATATATACACATATATATATATATTACATATCTCGCAAAAATTAGGCACCAATTCTCCTAATTTGTGACCTACTATATGATCTTATATATAAAATATTAAATGTTTCAGCGATTATATAGCTACAGCCATTGTGGATATAATGGTAGATGCCCACGATCAAGTTATTACTATTTCTTTCTCCTTCCTTATATTGAGTTTTTCTCCTTTTTTTTGATAAATGAATAGCTACAAAAGGATTATATATATATATATATATATATATATGAACTTCTAAGATAGCATATAGTTTGTGTTTTGTTAATTTAATTTTGACCGGTTAGTAGTACATTGTTAATATATAACATAGGTCATACCATCATGAGATCTCTTCTTGTTTGTTGACTGTCTATGGAGTAACATGAAAGATTTGGGCTGTCTGCGGATCCTTGATTGCATTAAATAGTTGGATCCAGTACATATGCCTTAGTTATTGTCACACATGTTTTCCATGCTTGTAGACTACATGCAAGATATTAATGAGAAGTTATGGAGAGTTTTGAAGTAACATTAGAAATAGGTTTAAATATGTATTATACTTGGTGGATTACGACCTTGTAGAACTTATAATGAATAGTTAGGAAAATATTGGATGGGATGACTGCTAGAGTTGGAACACATGAAATGCATATGCCTGAGAATATATTATGGGGCAGCACTTTTTATGGGATATTAATAGGGAGTTGGGATCCAATTTTGTGTTCACTTCTATTGTATACCCACCCATTCTTTGAGAGCCAACTCCAACTTGAATTAAACCTTGCTCTTTATTTAAGTGGCAATAGATGGTACTATGCAAGCAAAGCATTTAGTGGTAATATCAAGACAGAAATAAGGAAAAAATAAATGCATGCAGGTCCTTGGCTTCGCAGTTGGCTGCAAGTGGCCCAAGTCAAGTCTTTCCCATTATAATTGATGATTGGTAGCTTGATTGCAGACCAGGAGTGTAACAGTGTAATCTAGCTAAGCTGGGCTAAATCGAGCTTGGTTCAAAATTAAATGATCAGTTTAATTCAAGCTTAAATTCGAACTTGGTGAACATAAGTTTAATTAATTTCGAATCAATTCATGCTTGGTTGAAGCTTATTTTAACATTTAATTATTTCAAGGAATAAAAAAAATAAAGCCTTGGTCTTGTTTGGAGCTTTACCGAGCCGAGCTTGATAAAGCTAGGTCAAACTTTTGATGCTTAAAATCAAATTCGAGCCTATCTTGCCAATTCTAGCTTGGCTAGCTGAGGTTCAAATTTAGCTTTATTCAAGCTTTTCGAGCTCGAGCCTAGTTTGATAGCCCTACTGCACACCTCTTTTTTTTTTTTTTTTTTTTTGGTACAACGGCGGCTCACACACTGCGGGTGTGAATGCGGCCAACAAGATCAAAAAATAAAACACTACGTAATGGCCCGAAAACAGATCCACTCCCAACCTAAACAAAACCACCGGATTTGTGAGTCGCATAGGAGGCCACCCAGTCGGCCGCTCCGTTGGCTTTCCTGAACATGTGTGAAGTCTGGTGGGAATTGCACTTCTCCATCAACCTCCTTTGCCTGCAACCAAGCCTGGTGGCCTCCCTGAACAAAGCACTTGGCATTCACAAACTATATGTGGTCCTCAAAATTCCAAGCTCCCATTTGGATTATGCCCAACTATTTTGCATCATGATCTAACCACACTCTCTTATCCTATTTTGATCACATCATAAACCTTGGCCATCACAATTAACAATAAGGTGCAGGAGGTGCAATGTAGCTTCCTCCTGCTCCAGTGTTAGCAAGGACATGTTTGGTTGGACATGATAACCTTTTACTGTTTTCTTTTTTCAATAAAGTTCTGTTTGATAAAGCCAGGTAAGTAAGGAGGAACCGAATTTGCCTGTCAGCCCTAAAATACCTCTACCTTATTCCCATGCCTTCCATCTCGTATAAACTCTGCAATGTCTTAAGACCCAGAGAAGGAAGATAATACGACTAGATATATGTTATAAGTTGGATGGGAAAGAGATAAAGAGATAGTCAATCCATCGAGAGAGAGAGAGAGAGAGAGAGAGAGAGAGAGAGAGAGAGAGCTCAATCTATTTGGAAGTTCTAGGAATGAGAATTTGATTTGATTGGAAAAAGGGAGAGAGAAAGCACAAATATAGGCTAATTAATATTTTTTTAATATAAGCAGAAGGATGCTAACTTTGTTCCCGAAAAATAAAAAAATACAGCAAGCAAACAAAATTAAAAGTTCGTTCAAGTCATATAAATAACATAAAAGATCCTAAAACTCATTTGGCTCGGAGGTAGAATTAATATTTTTTCTGTAAAATCGATGCTTAGATATATGATGCTTGAAAAAGTGGCTTTTGCATGTTTAATTGATAATAAAAAAAATTGACACATTCCATAATGGCTTATATTTCGGTGAGTATCTATTTTTCTAATAAAGTTGTGTAAAATACCTCATCGTAATAAAGAGAAAGATCTTACCCTATTCCGTCTAAAAACTTAGGGTATTTTTGAAAAAAAAAATCCTAATTTTTAGTTGGTAGAAAAATGACTTTTCCATATCCCATATAGATTTTTTTTTTATGAAATGTAGAAATTTTATTTCTATAAAAAAATTATTTTTTCATCGATCTTCTTTAAAAACTCCAATCAAGCTCGAAATTTTTTTTTATTTTTTTGTTGACCATTTTTTTTTTTCCTCTTCCCTCCCTAGGAACCAAATAAGTCCCAACGTACTTGGGAGGTCACATGGAAATGGTTACTAGAAACATATATGGCACAAGCCTTAGGATTTCTTAGGAAAATAGAGGGATGACAAAGACTTGACCTATCTCTTTCTTTTGCTCAGTCTTCCTTGGCTGGTAACTTCTGAGATGACTCAAAAGAACTAGTCAGATTCCTTTGTTTTCTTTATACTCAGTCACACTATAGATAAATGAATAGAAGTCATACACTGATTGAAAAAGCAATGAATGATTAGAAACTACATTTGAACCTGGGATTGGAGCCAAAAGAATGGTTGAGCAAAGAGAAAATTGGAGAAAAGCCGGAAAGGAAAGGTATGGAGTGAAGTGCAAACAATGTGGTGTCCAAGGGACTTAGAAAACCTTGACGGTGGACTTTTTTGGAGGGGCACGCATCACATGTGGTGAGGTTAACTAGATTCTCTTGGTCCAATCAATTCACCAAATATATCCCTTGCTTTCCTTCACAATAATCCTCCATTCCTCCCTTGAATGATTCAAGGGTGAGGCCGGCCACGCTTTCAATTGATCAATTAAAATGGTGGATTTAAGGATTGGCCGCTTGACTATTTCTAGTTAGTTGACCATAAAGCTAGAGGCTGACCATTAAGTGGACCATAACTTTTTTTTTATAGATAAATAGATAGATAGATAGATAAGAATGTACTTAGTTGGACTATATTTATTTTGTAAGATCCCCTCATCAAACCGATCTGATAGGGTTTGCAAAATGTATGGTTGTAAGTGGGGAGTCATGGCAGGATTTGTATCATGAAAACAAGAATAGGAGTCATTTTTTGTGATAATCTGAAAAAATGATGTATACCTATATAAAAAAATTTCAGATTTCAAGAATTACCTGAAGGAATACCAAAAGAAAAAGATTTTCCAGGATCTAGAGGTTGAATCACATAAATAATCTCTTCCAATGAAAATACTCAGGCCAAATGTTCAATCACAATGGAAAGAACACACCAATCACCGTTCAAATGCTTTTGCAAAGATAGGATGGAAGAAAGTTAATTTCTTGCTTAGAACCCTTCCCTGTTGTTCCTCTTTTTTTTTGTTTTTTTTAAAATGTCAATTGTATGCAGATAAGAGAGGGAATGAGAGAGGAAAAAACTACCCGGTAGTTTCTTCTATCTTATAACTACTCCCTCTTTAAATTCAAACTTGGATCATGTTGGTTAAAAGATTTTGGTCAGGCTAGCCCAGCATGGGCGGCCCAACTAAACCCCAAAACCAACATTTTGCCTTGAAATTTAATTGGTTTTATATATTAACCGATGGTTAGCAACCTTATTAGTAGAACAGTTGCTTTTATGATAGGTGGAGGTGACAACTTTTGAAATAATGTAACCATATTTCAAACTTCAAGGAGGCGAGCATGGTGCCATACCTTTGTACACTCATCCCAAAAAATAAAGATATTGGCACATTCTTATATACTAGTAATAATTATATGTCTCTAAAATTGTTATAACAAATTTTTTTGCATATAAAACCATAAATTATCATATACTTGTGGAAAACAACCTTTCTCATTTATTTTTTGAATTTCAAAAAATCGATCGAGCGAAATACACTCTCTATTTATCATCAAAAAGAAATACACTCTTTATTCTATATTTAATAACACTGTATTTACCTGCAAGTAATGTTTAAACTTACTATTAGTGCAAGAAGATCGTCCATCCTTGCTCAAACTTATGTGACCTAGTTTTTTATCTAGTAAAATTCTATATAAACTGAAAATTATTATATAAGTCCGTTAAGAATTAAAGTTCACATAAAAGAAATAAATGTTAATCTTTATAAATGAAGGAAGGATTAAAACTTAGTGATTACCTAAATAGTTGTCAACTATTCATTTTCCAATGTTTTAGAAATGGAGCTTACAAAGCATATGTTTTTTTTTTTTTGACAAATTATAAGTTTTCCATGGATCAATATGTGAGATATTCATTCAAAAAAAAAAAAAAAAAAACAAAATGCTCTTTTGCAAATGTGCATGTAGATATCAAATCAATACCTATCAAGAAAAATGCTATGTGTTTACATAAAAAGTTGCTTACATGGACTAATGTTAGATTGGCACATTTATATCAACTATCAAGTTCCAATAATGATGGTGTTATGTTATAATAGATCCGTCGGAATTGTATTAACTGTTATAGTAGCTAGAGAAGCAATAATAGGTCTCAAACTTAATTCAAATTTTATCATTAAAATAATCACCACGATAGATATCATAGCAATGCTATGTCGATATTAAAAAAATATTTTTCAATCATTATTCAACTCATAAATATTTAGAAAAAACATTACAAAAATTAATGACCATTATTTATAGTATAACAAACCATTGTAATATAAACTAATATTTCATAATATCCGTTATATATAACTAATGGAGACGACCCAAAAATATTGTAATGGCTGTTATTATTCAACTACCTTGACAGTATTAATTTCCATGATTAATGCCAACTGCTTGTGATAAAAAAGTGGGAGCCCCCCAGGATTACTCCCTCAACGTCCACCGCTCACAGCCCGTTACGTCATCAGACAACTTTCAAAGTCTTCGTACCACGGCGTGGACGCCCACTTCTCACCGCCTCCCACGTCCCCACGTCGAGCTACGAAACCCCCCCAAGCAAAAAAAAAATCTCACCTTATCCCCAACGGCATCCACACTTGATTTTTCCACCACGAAGTGCATATCATAAATATTATTGTGGGGCCCATGGATCACGTTATCAGATAATCGAGGGGCTTGGGTCAACTTTTGCGTTGCTTTTGCGGTGCCCGGAGTGGTATACTTCTACATCCTCGGCATCCACACCCGACAACATCCCCCTCGGCCTAGATTTGGTGTCGTGCAAAATTACTCTTTTATATTATTATTCTTATTATTATTGATTTATTCTTTTTATTTCTTTTTTAAAAAATAGAAAGGGACGAAAAGAGCCAAACCTCACCCGCGTAGCAGCCTTCACTGGGCCCTCCTTCCACCAGGGAATGTTTAATGCAGGCTGCAAGTTTTTGCGTACCCTCTCTGATCTATGGATTTTTCCTATTGAACTCATCATCCAAGTGTGGGTACGTCAATCCAGTGCCACCTCAGTACCCGTAGACCAGTAACATTTCCACCGGCAACGTCCAGATGTGGGATATCTGATCTCCAAATTTAATTGATGCCTACGTATTTTAAATCTGGACCACTTCGATGAAAGCCAACGCCTCATTCTACCTGTGCTACCATCTTGGTGGCACGTCCCCATGCAGTTACCAATTAACATAATCTAGATAAAAAATGGCAGCAAGATGCTTGCATTGTTACACTCCTCTTATTTCTTATTTTCCACTCCACCACCTTCTCTCTAACAGTGAAAAGTGGAACTCACCAGTCACCTCCATCCTTTTTCTCTCTCTAAAACACCTTAAAAAAAAAGAAAAAAACTCAACAGCCTGCAGGACTCCATGACCAAAATGGCACTGCTAAGATGATGAAAACGATAATAATAGGCGTGCGGTCGTATCAGCACTAATGCACCGGATCTTATCAAAATTCCACGCACTTGAACGAAAGTAGTAGTAAAATGGGTAAGTCGGAAAAAAGCCCTCGTACCTTTTTATTTTTATTCATCAAAAAACTAATAATATAATATAAATAATAAAATAAATGAAAATGGGAAAGAGGAAAAAAATAAATTTGAATAGATAAAAATAAAGAGAAATCTTGCAAAGCCTGCTTCCATGTCTTCATTTTGTTCTTTGCTTGCTGACAGACCAACCATCTGCCTCCCTCCCTCCTACCACTGTTTCTACTTCGGAAATTTTTGTTAAATAAAGCCCAAGTATTAATAAAATAAAATTATAGTTCAAATTTAAAAATATTTTAAAATCTACAGATTTTTTTTTTTCTGGTAAGCAAGAATCCACAGCTTTCTTTTTCCATTTCTTCCTCCTTGCTTATATAGACCATTCCTTCCGTATCCTCAACTCGTATGATATCATCACCTCAAAGTCCTCCTCCAAATCTATTCGTGATTTCTTTCCATAACTCCATGGCTCTGGAAAAAGTTGTTCTTTACAAATAGTAATTGTAGGAGGAGGAGGAGGAGGAGAAAGGTGGCTCTTTTCATGGCGGTCTCGGTCTCGGGCCTGACGAGGAATGCATCGCTGGCGGTGCCGAGATCGCCGGCGAAGAGGAGGGGCGATGGCGGGGAGGAGGGTGGAGGCATGGAGGCGCTCCGGCGGCTGGGGCGGCGGGTGAAGCCATTCGAGCAGGTGGGCGTGCTCGGCTTCCTCGCTTTCACCGCGGCCTTCTTCCTTTTTATCTTCTTTTTCTTCTCCTCGAACCACGGCGGCATGGCGTGGCCTGACCAAACGGCGGCCGCCGCCGCCGGCGGCGATGGCGGCGGCGGCGGAGAGAAGGGCGTCTGGGAACTAGGGGCGGAGATTGGCCAGAGCAAAGGCCGCGGCGGAGCGAAGGACGTCTGGGGACTAGGGGTGGAGCTTTCCCGGAACAAAGGCGGCGGCGGCGGCGGCGGCAGAGGCGCTGGCGGAGAGGAGTGCGATTGGTTCGACGGGGAGTGGGTTTGGGACGAAAGTTATCCGCTTTATGAGTCGAGGGATTGCGGGTTCTTGGATGAGGGGTTTCGGTGCTCGGAGAATGGGAGGAGCGATCTCTTCTACTCCAAGTGGCGGTGGCAGCCGGCGCGGTGCGATCTCCCCAGGTTCTATTCTTATTCTTCTCTCTAACTTCCTCTCTCTTTTTTTCTGTGCCTTTTTAATCTCTTTTACTTTGTCCTTTTTTTTTCTCAAGCTCTTTTTCTCTTCTTTTCTTTTCTTTTTTTCTGGAATTAGATTCCGAGCTTTTGCGCAGGGGAATGCGTTTTCGGTGATTTAGCTCGTAACTTCTCATATTTCTTTCTCTCTTTTTTTGCCTGGTTTCTGGGTTTGAAGAAATTTAGGGAGCCGTTAATTTGTTCTTCTGGAATTCAATTTGAATTTGCTGGGTTTGTCGAACTGTTTCTTGTCTTTCCAATGGAAGCCCCGGTTTAAAGATTCTTCTTTTATTCTGTACCTTCTTTTAAAAAAGATAATTTTCTCAATTGTTTCATACTACAAATTCGGTTCTTTTACCACAAGTTGTTACTTTTTTGGTCCTCTGAGAGGAATTCCGTCTGTACAACATTAATTTTATGAGACCGAGGGAGCTGGGATGTTTAATTCGATAACCTTTGTCTGGTTCCCTTAAATCTGGAGTTTCCTGTTGTTCTTTGGACATATTTGTAGAATCTCGAGACATCCAAATCATTTTATAATTTACTGAATTAAAAACTTCTATACTTACTTTTATTGGAAGCTGGCTTAAGGTTTGGTAATTGGCCGTTCTGATGTTTATGGGCTGTTTGGCCATATTTTTTTGAAATTTTTGATTTTCTCCATTACTATTTTGCGAGTATTTGTTATTTATTTTCTGTTAGTTTTGGATTAATTTCTAATAGTATCCGTTACTGATATTTTAGCTTTTTATTTGAACCATTTTTCTTGGCTTAATTTCTAATTAGAATGGGATCATCTTTTCCCTTGATGTTTCTGGGTATTGTATAGTAAAATTAGTTCAATCATATAGTGATAAATGTTGCCATCTTGGAAAGAAGCAATTTAATTGTCTCTCTTTTATTTAAACAATATCTTCTTCTGTTTTAACAAATCCGTGAAATTTTAACATTATTAATGAGTACTTGATATCTACTTCAATTGAGTTCGTATTTTTCTCTGTCTTTAACATTCTTTACTTATTATAAATATGTTGGTTTAATATTTCCCTTTTCTTTGAAGGGGTAATATCTAATATTTTAAGCAAAACAAGGAGATTGTTGCAACAAACACCATGTTCTAGCTTGGCTTCCGGTTCTTAATTAATTTAGAGAAGTGCTGAAGATATGACATGCAATGTGGCAAAGTTCTTTTTCTAACTTGTTTCCTTCTATTTTTTATGGTTAAGATTTGATGCAAAGAAGATGCTTGAGAAGCTGCGAAACAGACGGCTGGTATTTGTGGGCGACTCAATTGGAAGGAACCAGTGGGAGTCCCTCCTCTGTTTGCTTTCTATGGCTGTTCCCGACAAGAGCTCGATCTATGAAGTGAATGGTAACCCTATTACGAAGCACAAGGGTTTCTTGGTTTTCAAGTTCAGGGACTACAACTGCACCGTAGAGTATTACAGAGCTCCGTTCTTGGTGCTCCAGAGCCGCCCCCCAGCTCGAGCACCGGCGAGGGTAAAGACCACGCTTAAATTGGACATCTTGGATTGGATGTCCACCCGATGGAAGGATGCTGATGTGCTCATCTTTAACACTGGGCATTGGTGGAACTATGAGAAGACTATCAGAGGGTAGTTATATAGTTATAGCTGCATTCCCTTTTTGTAGATTCTTAGCAATATCCTGTGATGGGAACGGTAAGGCCATGTTTCAATGAATAGGAAACTGAGGGAAAGGAGTGAATGTGGTAAGGTAATGAAGCTAAATCATGCCTGGATCAACAGATGGAAGCCACTATTTTCATTTTCCTTTCCCTCATTTTCACTGGATAGAAAGAGTATTCTTTCTTTGTGGAGTTAAGTGGAAAGTAATATCTGTGGGCTTGACTTCTGATTTTTTTTTTCTTTAATTCAGAGGGTGTTATTTCCAAGAAGGAAATGAGGTAAAGATGAAGATGAGTGCATATACAGCATATCAAAGAGCCATTAAGACATTGTTTCACTGGATTGACAGAGAGGTCAATAGGAGTAGGACCCAGGTCATCTTTCGCACATATGCTCCCGTCCATTTCAGGTTTGTTCCGCACATATTCTCCCGTCCATTAAATTTTTCACAGATGTGTTAATTGTGCTCTTTGGTTGACTTTGTTCTGATAGTTCTCCATCATATGACCATTTTAGTGTCATTTATTCTGTCTGTCAAGGCTTCTAATTCTCCTATTTTTTATAATACATCTTGGCAGGTGAAATATGAGAAAAATGAACTGTTCATCTCAAAATATTTTTTTTTTTAAAGTGCTGTTGATGTTTGAAAGTCTCAAAGCCATTCAGATATCATAGCCAGTATAACCCTACATTTTATTAAACTTCTTTGTTTAGGCATTTGAGACCATTATAATAGATCAAACTATTCAAATAATTAATTGGTGTTGTATTGCTCTGCAATATATTCAGTTTATCAAATTTGCAACAGCTTGTAAAACAAGCTCTCGGTTAAATTAGGTTATTTTGTTCTTACAAAAAATTTAGCAAAGATGTATATGTGCAGAATGGCTTTAGTGTTACCAGAACATAGCCTAGAGTCAAAATGCATGATTTGATGACCGCACCATTTGTCATGATTTAGATTCTCCAGCATGCTTAAAAGTGGAATGTTTTGGAGACCATATACCTAGGATCAATTCATAACAGTGTTTCTTTGGGAAAGATTATATGTTTTTATCCATGCTTTAGAATAATCTAAAGCACTATATTTTGGTCCGTGTGTTTTGAAATATAGAGCATAATGAATGGGAGATTTACTTGGATAGCCTGCCAAGTAATGATTTATATTGTCATAATGCCTGGAAGTTAAAAAATTAAATGGCATGGAACCTCAGACAAGTGCATCTAGAGATCTGATGATGAATGAGTTTCAAAATACAATAAAGAATTTGTTCTAATCCATGGTCAGAAAGTTTAGAGATCGCTTCATTTTAATCAATTACACTTAGGAGTTTAAATGTTTTGAACAGCATGAATCATCTTCCTGCATCATCCATCATGCTCCAAACCACAGGGCAATGATTTGTTAGTTATTCTCGAAATGTTAGTGTATCTGTGTGTGTGTGTGTGTGTGTGAGAGAGAGAGTCAGATTTACTCTTGGGCTTTTTATTCTTTGCATTATAGATGCGTGTAGTTTCCTTCACCAAACATCAACAAATTTGCTTTTTGTCTACACTCTTTCCAACTGTACTTTGCAGGATTTTTGTGCATAAGTTTATACAATACCACTTCCAGTAAAGTTGCTTACACAACCTGCCAATGGGCTTTCTAGGTTTCATGGCAAGCACTTCTATTACCTTAGTGTGTTGGCTATGATTTCTGCATCAGTTCTTAGATCGTCGATGTTGGGACTATGACTGTAAGAATCTTCTTGACCATTATATCTTGAATCCAAGTATGCATTCGTTCCATATTCACAACCACAGAATCTCATATCCTTGCTACCCCTCTGGCCCCACCTATGAAAATCTGAATATAACATTGTAACCAACGTAATTGTTCAGAAAAATATTTTCAAGGCTTTTCAAGCTAAAGACACGAGCAAATGGGAGAGGATGATGACTCCTAGTAACAAAGAAAAGTAAAAAGACTTTCATATGCTTAGGAAAATAAAGAGTTCTGAAGCTTAATGCCTATCATTATCTGTCAAGCTGGAAGATACAGTTTAGGAAAGGTAGAAGGTAAAGAAATCACACTCCGGGGAAAAATGGAAAAAATGCAGGGTGGCAAAACCAAATTAAAAAGGTTTGCCAGGTAGATGCAGATGGTCCAAACTCCAAAGGAATGAAAAGGTGGTGCATCATCAAGAAAAAATATATGTTATGGATTATGTCTTGCTAGTCTATTAGACAGACAATCAGTGTCAAAACTCTAGCATATCAGTTTGAATTCTACTGTTATAGTTACCAAAACTTTTACGTCCTGTGGAAGAACAGCAAGCAAGTTAATGATGAGTATACACATCATTTTGAGAAATCCATGTGTAGGGACATGCTTAATTAAAGAGGATTCTCTGTGTACCTTGGGATTCAATATACAGACTATGGATTTGGTTATAAAAATAAATGCAGCTCATTTGTGAAAGAGCCAATACTTCACATCATATACCCCTATTGACTATGAGTTTCAATTGGTTGGCTTCCTATAAAAAGATTCTAATAAGCAAGATTCTTGAAAAGATCCAAGAGAAATTGCTCCTTTATTTGCATGTTGTGTTGTCAAAGTTGAAATCTACCATTTATTTCTTCATAGTATGCCAAATAATCAGAACAGGAAAGTAATGTTCTCAGACTTGGCTATTTAGTTCAAAGGATGCATGTTAATTTCATTATGATTGTCTATGTACCCTTTTCTTATTTAATTTGTAGATGATGCCCAATGTGTGGTGCTTTGGAGTTTTAAAAGTATGGAAATGCCATTTCTATATACGCATTGATGCTGGGTTGACAAGGAATGATGAAATTATAGCTAGTCTGTTTAAAATAACTGAGTGTCTTTCCCCCATAGGTTGGGGATTACTCTTTCTAGATTTATGCTTACTTGATCGTTAAATATGTACCTTTTAGTGTGAATTAGAGTAAATCCAATGAACTCTCTAGGTTTCAGATGGAGCAAGGATAGCCAAGGAAGAAAATATACGGATCTTTTGGATAAAGAAACCAAGTAAGATTACTGTTGGCATCATTTGGAATCTTGCCTGGTTATTGGATATTATGCAATCAGGTGGAAAAACTCTGGGGCATGAAGCGTAGCTAAATGAAGATGTGGTTGGTTTTCCCCACGTAAAGCATTGTTTTCATGTTACTTTTAGAAGTTACACCCCGTGGGAATTTGGGTTCAGGAGTGCACAAGCTTTTGTTACCGAGAGAAGGTTTGCTTCCCAAATTAGGAACCTTCCAAGGTTTTAATTAGATGATGCACAAAATTTTGCTGTTGGAGTTTGATTTCTCATCAAATTACTTGTCATACATGTACTAAAAATTTCTCCAGACACTCAAAAATATCGGGATATGTATCGAGTCCTTACGGATCCTATCTTTGCAATGCCATTTCCGTCCATTTGTATGTAAAAGTCCAAAGAAAAGGTAAACATATGATTATCAATACATTGCAATAGTACATGAAAGAAACTTTAATCGAGTTAAAATGAGAACACCTGCAGATTGTGTGTATAAGATTCTCCAATCAAATTGAATAATTTTTAAAAGCAACACCTTCTCATATTGATGTTGTTTCGGCTGCGATTGTCTAGTTCAAAACTATAAAAGCAAAAACTAAATCCAAGTCATACATCTTCATGATATATGCATGAATCCATGAAAATGCTTTTCATCAATTATTTTAGAAAGATAATATTCTCTCCAGTAATCGAACTTCTATCTCTGCAAAACTGCTGGAAAACAAAACATCCATTGTATAAAACTGTAGCATTAGCATTCGCTGATTCTGGAGTTCTGATAAACTGTTTGGTTACGCATTTTATTTCGCAGGGGCGGGGACTGGAAGACAGGAGGAAGCTGTCATCTGGAGAAATTTCCAGTGTTGGGTTCTTCGCAGATATCACTAAAAGAGTGGGCTCATCTGCTGAAACCATTTAGAAATGTATCTTTGGAGAATTCTGCTGAGACTCGGGTCCTAGAGTTTGATGTGCTGAATGTCACCCAGATGACAGCTCGAAGGAGAGATGGCCATTTGTCCATATTTTACTTTGGTCGGTCAGGTCCTGCCCCTCTCCACAGGCAGGACTGCAGCCACTGGTGCTTACCTGGGGTTCCTGATGCATGGAATGAGCTACTCTATGCGCTCTTCATCAGACGGGAATCCATGATCGATCAAAATGCTACTGCTTTGGGCAACACCAGGGTAAAGCTGGCCTAGTAACGGTGCTAGGCTCGCTATTGCTGATTAATTTGCATTGCAGCTCTGCAAGAAAGTGCACAATGTAGTCTTTCCAGAGTTTTTGAGGTGAAGCCTTTCATGGCTGGAGCTACGAATTTAGCAAATATACATACAAGGGCCATTGCCAGATTTTGAGGAGACTTGTTGGTATAGCAATAATCAAAAAAATTAACTTTGTAAATAGAAAACTGATCTCAGCGTTGTTTAATCAGAAAAAGAAAATGGCACCATTGTCTGTATAGGATTGAGAAATGAGGAATAATAAATATAGCAGCAGGATTGTTTGGGAAGCCTGGTTTCCAGAAAAACCTTCTGTAAATTTGAGTTTTTTTGTTAAGGTGCTGGATCTACTTCTTTTTCTTTAATATTTTTAATTAATATTGCCTCCATCAATTTTAATTTGCAGCAACATGAAGAAAAGAATTGTGTTGATTTTTGTCAGATGTAAACTTAAGTATTTAGTGGTTGTAATTGCTGGCTGTGGATGGAAAAAAAAAAAATCTATCACGGCAAAGCTGATGGAGTTATTAGCATTTACCATGTGTGATGAATGTGTGATTAGGTTGACTCATACTCCCCAACTTTTGGTTGATATTCTTCTTTAATTTCTCTCTAAAAGCATTATGAGTCTCATAACGAGTATACTTGATAAACGTACTTGATAAACCTTTTATGCGAATTGTGACTATACAATTAGTCAAATTATGATCCATATAATTATTTGTAATTATTTTTTCTGCAATCAAAGAAAAAGGAGATTATTTATTATAGTTGGTTGTTAACCTAATGGTAATTCTTCAACCTGCAATATTAATCATAGTCTTAAATTGTCATAGGACAATTTTTTTGACTAGTGATCTCGGCCTATTTAAGCACATTTCGCTTTGGTTTTTCTCAGAGCAAAAGTGCCATCTTTTGAAGACCAAAGTATGCCGTATCGGTTCGAACCGGATGATATAGGGTATACGGTATCATACCGGTTCGGTACCAATATACAGTATTGGTGGCATATGCCAAAAAAATTTTATACTGCATCGTATTGATACTGTGCTAGTGTGGTACTGATATGGGTCCAATATCGAGACGGCGAATTTTGGATAGAACCTTGGTTAAGATTGCTATCGCTGTGTCAACTCGCCCTGCGCTATGTTATATGAAATGCAGAGCCGGAGTGTAAATTCTAGCTCACATTTTTCGTGCATGAGGCTTGAAATGCTGATAAAATATTTACTCAAAATGAAAAACATAGTGTTGATGCCAACAAGATAGGAGGATCATACTGAGTCTCTTCCTCAATATTTTTGGCACCTGAACACAACCACCACCACATCGGGTATCTTCCGCAAGCCATGCATAGAATTATGTGGATTTTGGATCTATTTGAGCAATGTGGAAAATATTCACAGCACGGAGAGGGTATTTTCTTTTAACCCTAAAACCTATAAAGGAAAAGATTTGAAGGACTTCCATCCCTCCTCCCAAAAACGCAGAGACACGTACACACATGCCCTTCCACCGGTGGGATATAAAATAGAAAAGAAGTGCTTGGACATACTTCATAAATATTACCTTTTTAAAAATGAGGTTGGATTAAATTTTTGCAGCTCACCCCACAGATATCTCAAGACTTTGTCTCTCCTTTGGTGGGATATAAATGGAAAAAAAAAAAAAAAGAAGAAGAAGCAAGTGCTTGAGCCTAATTGATAAATATTATCTTCAAAAAACAAGTCTCGAATTACACTTTCCTGTGAGCAGCATCAATTGCTTGATTCTGATTTTCATTGTTCTTGTGATGCATCTTGTTCAAGAGGTCATACCTCTTTACCTAACAGTACCAGAAATTATGGGTTCACTTCTCAGATGATGCATCTCCAACCAAAAAAAAATCCTGAACTTCGGTAATTAAATAACATGTCAGCCCTTTTCATTAAAAAAAATGAAAATGAAAAACATTTCTTGTCTAGACTCCCGAGTCCAGTGATGTTTGGTTGCGCACAGAAGCCCTTTTGGCAGTTTCTCTTAAAAAAAACAGAGGGAGAGAGACACACACACAGAGAGAGAGAGACTTTTCTGCACGGTTTCACAATAAACGGAGCATAACATTGCATGCTAATATGCTATTGCTCATGATCATTTGCAGACAGGAGAAAAATCATTTCACAAAAATCTTCCAACCATTTGCAATTTCATCCCCATTTGAAGCAGCATCTGGGACTAGTTCTCAGCACGCGCAAACCGGAGGTTAGCTGGCCGGAAAAATTTGGGACTTGAACCTTGGTCTGGTGCAACCACCAAAATACTTTTAGAAGCAGGCTCAGTTGGCACCTTCTCATGTACAGCACTCCACAAACATTTGCGTAGAGATCCGAAACCACTGGTAACCAAAAGAATGTTGAGAAGAAAGTTGGCTGGTAGGTATATACGCAGCAAACTGCATGAATCTCTAAACTGAGACTTACAATTTAATTTTACATGAATCTGTTCTCAGGGTATCAAAATCCAAGAAAATTACAGATGTGTTATCCTTTGTTCGCAAAGTTCTAGCTTCATTTAATACATGATTTGCTATCCTATCAGCTGAGTTCTCATCACCAGCATTGTATCTCTCCTTCATCTGCAAAGTTCACATTTGAACAATAAGGATCAGAATATCTAAAAGATCAGCTGAACCTAAGCGAACTCTCTAACATCACGATACCTGAAGGACAAGCTGCACTGCCCTTCTTGTGCTAATAACATCCCATAGTCCATCACTACATCGATTGGTAGAAGAAGAAAATGAATCAATGTCACTAAGAATTCAGGAGACACACATATGTCATCTGAAAAGAATGAGGAACAGAAACTACCTTGCCATCAGAGCAAAAGCCATGCATGTTTTGGTGATCTGCACAACTTGGCTTACGTAAGGCTCTGAGCTAAAGCGCATGTCTTGCTCCTTCAGGAACTTGTCTCCAAGCATTCGACTAATGTTTAATCCTGTAGAAGTACATGTAAAAATATTAGATAAACCTTTCTTATAACATGACCTTCCATTATCAGTTTTTGACTCAATGGCCAGGTTATAAGAAAATGTTTGCATAGAGGCATCATGGTAGGAAATCAAGACAATACCACAAAGGCGTCCTTCACCATCTTTCAATGGTTTTCCTGCTTTAATCAAGCGAGTTCTTTCAGACTGACTAGTTACTCTATGATCTTCTGTCATAGCGATCTGCTTTCCATCAACACTGACATGAATAAAGCATATTAGTCAGTAAAAATTGGCGATGAGGACAATGATGAACACAATACCAACAGTTTCCCTCCTTTTTTCTGAGAAAACATGTACTGGACTGCTCAACTCAAAGTCATCAATAATGACACCAAGGTATTTGAAAGATTGACAAGTAGCATTGACAACAGGATGAATAAAGTAATCTATAAAAGGGACCACCCCCCATGGTTGGGAAGAAACTGATGATCCAATCAGAAACCTATGTCAGTTCTATTACCTGTCAAGTATGAGTGTGCAATAACAAACTTCTTGTTCTTCTGCTATACTGCTCTGGCAAACTCAGTTTCGCTGGTTTCCAATTTACACCAATCATGGTTCTCATTACCAATTTATTTTTTATGGATATTATTTCAAAGCAACTGAAGGCTAATTAAAAGTGTGTAGATGTCTTTACACTTCCCTGCTCAAGATGACAGTCCGAGCTCCCGATCTATCAGCTAAAATTCTGTCACCAAAACATTCTGCTAAGCAGCAAGGACTTCTATGATCATTCTAAGGACAGCATAGGAATAACACCTTGATTGCCCCTTTAACCACCTCGAATGCCCCTTAACCGATGCAAAGTATTGAATTAATAGAACCAAGTGCACAACAAATTCACTAATCCAAGATACTATTAGAGAGGGAAATTCAACCGGTCATATAGCCTAATGAGGATTCCCAAATTTCTAATACTTCCACATTGTTCAATTTGCAAAAGATCCACATTCTTTTTTTTTTCTCTTTTTTTTTTGACAGGCACATTCTTGAGAAATCAGTTATCTGCAAATAGCAAGCTTCCTCATCTGGAAGGTATAGTACATTCTTTAACTTCCTATTCATGATCCCATTCCTTTCATCCCCTCAAACTCGAGAGAGAGAGAGAGAGAGAGAGAGAGAGAGAGAGAGAGAGAGAATGAAAATTGTGGACTTCGTTGCCTAATTTCATCATTATTCTTCACATTTTCGCACCATATCATCGAATTTCTTAAGAAAGCATGGATTGCACATGGAAGAATATCTCCAGAGTTAAGTTTGTGGACATTCAGAAAGTTGCCTTGTACGGTGTGTTCAGCAGCATATGAATGGTTCTTCCAAAGGTACTGAAATACATAAAAGAAAATTCCTAGAAGAGCAAATTAAAAAACTGTCTAGGTGCAACACCCTATCTACTTACTCATTCAACATCATGAAAAATTTGACTTGGAAGATTTTGACAACACTCTTCTCGTTCCAATTTGTTGAAAAAAATTATGAATAGTTCTCATGTTATTTCTTCAGATGTCATGAGATACTAATTATAATGAGCTATTCTGAGAGCTGATAAAGAGAATGGCTCTATCACTGACATGATCAATAACTGATGAAAACAATGGTACCAGGATGTTATATTATAAGTCAACTGCAATTAACTAGCTTAATCTATAATGAACAAAGAGAACTGTGAAGAAAACATACTTCATGACACAAGCTGAATCGCCGACATTTGCGCATTGTGCAAAAAAATCTTTGTTATGATCAAGCCAAATCAAAAAAATTGTTGCAGTACAACCCTGAAAAGATTAACAATTTTGTTAAAATAGAACAGATATTACCCTCACAAAATAGCTAGTTATCAATTAGACAAAGTAGGAGTATTGTTCCTTCAAGCTTTGTGTTAAGTTGATCCACTAAACTATTCTATCAGGCTGGTTATGTAAACAGCTGAAAAATATTTGCACTACCAACATATCAAACACATCCTCAGCCAAGAAATAGACTAAGCAATATTGGGCATTGCTATTTATATACAAGTGTTTCCCTACTAATTGTTATTCTCCAATTTACAACATGTAAAAATCAATTATGTGGAAGAACAATGACATAATTCCTAGAGATCTAATGCTTGAGATGCCAATAGCTAGATTGGAAGGTACACTTGCATGCCTGCTGGAGAAGAAGGTGGCCACAGTTGATACTCCAAACAGTCCATATATGTAAAAAGCACAAGAGTTGTTTGACTAGCAAAGACAACTTTTCATGAATACATTCCAAAGGGGAAAAGTTTTCCATATTATTTCAAGACATAGGTCTAGCATTGCAAGTAACAAATTGAAGGTCTGGTTTGATATGGTGAGCATTCACGAAAAATGCAATTGTGCTTGCACTGTAATCAGGGATTACAACCTATTCAACCAACAGGAAGGTGGGTATCAAATCCATTCAACTAGGATGCTCAAGGAGTTTGCTCACTGGCTAAAAAGTTCAATCTACAGTTAAATCTACAAGATTTATAAAGTACTAGACATACCCGACCAAAATAATATATCTGATACTTATAACTCATTTTTGTTCTCATTATATGATAGTTATTTTGCATTTATGGAGCAGACCTGCTAATTGGAAACCCCAAAAATTTCCAACATTGAATTTTGATTTTTCTGAAAGAAAAACAAAACTAGGTTGACCCCAAAAATTCCAACATTAAATTTTGATTTTTCTGAAAGAAAAACAAAACTAGGTTTACCAAATTTGTTCAAGGCTACTGCTACTGTATTTCTGCTTTTTTAAAAATGGAATTCAGGAAATGGAAACATTGCAAGCTGAACCCAACAAGATTTACTTACTCTGGACATGATAATGTCTACATGTGCAACTAATATTTGGTGACCAGGAATGAAAATTTAAAAGTGGTATAGCTCACTAGAGACTTAAATAAATAAATAATAAATTACTAATAACAACAACAACAATAACAATAACAATAATACACCTGATTTCTATAAAAATTATAAGTAACATTTTAGCTTGATTTTTGAAATCAAACAGATCTAATCATTTTTTACACACTTGTAGGAGAGTGCACAAATAATTAATGAACGGAACCCATAAGATTTGAGAACAAGCTAGCTCCCAATGATTATTTGGCCAAGTAAAAAGGTGTTCTCCTTGTTTAGTCTTTTTGTAAAAGTCTCGCTGATTGGCAGTAAGTTCAAGCAACTCTATTCTCTCAATATGATTATTGAGGCCTCCATCAAAGTTCAGGAATCCCTTCCAGAGAAAAGTGGAAAAGCATTGAAATAGTCAAAAATACACCAAACATGGCTGATGATGCTTCTGCTAGATATTAGCTCTTCCAAGCATATTAGGTTCCGATCATTGTATCTTCCAAAGACCATATTATGAGTATCCCATCTCCACATAGCTGAAACACTTAAGGATACTGTCCTCCTAGAGCATAAGCCCACCCCAGAGAAGGTTTCTACAAATCTAGTAATCTTCTTTCATATTTATCAGGCCTCCTTAACAAGCATCACCCTTTTATTAGCTGACCTCGACTTAAATTCCCTAAGACCGTCAATATCATCATCCTAGTATTCTATATGTCAAACAAAAGATACAAATTTAAAGTTACATTAAAGAATTGTTAAATGTTTCTGTAAGATAGTGATAATTGGGGAATGGAATTCTTCTAAGGGTGTCACCAAAGCAAGTATTTGTTTAATATGCATGTGCTTGCTTAGCAAGTATTATGTGACCTTAAATAGTCTTTTGTAAAATGTATTTTATAATAGTCTTTTAAAAGTAAATAAAAAGATTAAAAAAACTCTAATGCACTTGAGTAGGAAAATATGTGATCTATATTTTTTTTGGAGACCATATATATCTATAAATTATATATTGTTTAAACAAAAACCCTTTATTTCGACACACATTGTAAAAATTACAAAGTCCAGCATAATAGATTGCTCCATTCTCCATGTAATATTGATTCCCCGATGCTTCGATATCACTGAGAATAATATCAATGAGGAAGGCACTAGATAAACACAGCAAAGTGTCAAATGCTGTATGACTGTATCATTATTTAGATAGTCAATATATTAATTTCAAGTTCCTCAAAAAACATTTTCTACATCATGTAAGTATCAGACCAAATGGTAACTTTATGTTTTCACTTACTAGAAAGCTAAATCTTGGCCTTGATTTTGTTTAATCTCAAACAGTAGTTGAAAGAGAAATATGATAAGAAGGGAGAAAACCTCATACTGATGATTCATAGCAGCTTCTGTTAGAGCAAAAGCATCTCTAAGAACATCTGAAGCATCACAACAGGAAAGAACCCTTTCTCTCCTTTCAGGATGGAATAAAATTTTAGCAACATTCTCAGGCAGCATTCTAGAAAACAAAAATTACCAAAACAGCTATCAGTCTCCAGCAAATAGAAAATAGATAGCTAAATCATGAGAAAATGTCATTAACACTAGTATGTTCACACTCTAACATTTGCATGAAGGAGAAGAATAATGACTAGACTATAGGATATGGCGTTAGATTGCCTATGGGCTGTAGGTATCTAAAAAAAAAAAAAAAGCAGTACTATTAATCAAAATTAAATAGACAAAAAATGACTATAAAATGAATTAGCAAATTGCCTTGTATGAATTAGCAAATTATCAATTTATGCATTAAATATTCTCCTATTAGGTTGTCGCATCTTTTTTTTTCCAAAAAATGTTGCTAGCCTGCTAACTTTTGCATATATAATTCCACTATAACAAAATATAGAATGTTTGCTACATTCAATTCAATTGTTTGTTGTCTACTTATATTTATATCCTGTTCATGCAGTATGAACCATGATAGTATGCTATTAGGCTATTATACGGACCGCGAACCATGCTATTAGGAAGTATGTTATAATCTGTGATGTTGGATGTTGCTATATGATGTTCTATGATAAACTAATCATGCTTGTTGGATGTTTTTAAGAATATATGTGAAAAAATTAGTGATTTAAAATGTGGTGCACAAGGCTGCATATGCAACCACATATGCATATGTAGTCCTATGGCTGCACCACACTGCTTATGTGCATTTACTGTATGCTGTCATACCTCATATGGGCCAAAAAAAACAGAACACTTAGCACTATGTGACTGTATTTGTGGCTCAAGTAGCATTATGCTACCACATATGTTGCCTTTAAGCATTATGCGACCCACTTTTATGTGGCTTGTACAAATAGAGCATGTCATTACTGATGGTTTGTTTGATGTGGATTTCAATATGTTATGACTATTGTATTAATATAAAGTCCTAAGTGATGAGCACCATTCATTAGTTGTTATTATAAATAATGTTGATATTATTTATCCAAAAAACATTACCATCATTGTTATTGATTTTATCATACTTAATATATTTTATTTATTTTTATACAGTTAACATACACCAACTGCATATGCACCCACACATGCAACCTGCATACCACATATGACTATCCGTCCCCTAGACAGCCTGCATACTGCGGCAACCTTTATAAAACATGGAAAATATAAATTTATTTGTTGCCATATACTAGACATATCGTATTCATATCCCATATCCATATTCATGCCTCCTAGATAAGGAGTTGCCGAAAAACATAAGAAAGCATCTTCTAAGCATGAAGATAAAATCAAGAAATAAATTTCCGATGAGTGATTTAAAAACATGTAGACATTTTTCATAATTTGAAATATCATAATCAAGGGTTGCAACCAATTAAAATTGTGAAAGTTAAGCACTCTAGAGTGGAAAATCCATTCACATGCATATGAAAATACAGATCATACTCAATGCTAAGTGAAGTCTTATGCGAACAACCATAAGTTATTCAAGAAAATATCCTTATTAAAGTAGTTATTTTTCATGGTGCGTGACACTGTCACGTTCACATTTGCAAGCATTCTGCTTTATGAATCTGCATTCCCCAAGCATTCCCATTTGGAGCTGCCTCTTTTATTAGTCCAAGCTTTTCTACATCCTCTTTTACAATTTCCATCTATGCTACCATAGATCTTCCTTTTTTTCTTCCTACAACCTTTAACAAAAGGCTGAAGAATGTTTTCTGACTAGATGTCCTTTAGTTTGTTATTGTACATGTCCAACCATCTTAATTGGATCTCCATCACTTTAGTCTTAATTGGTGCAACATCTCTAATATACTAAATTCATGCTCTATCCTTTCAAGTTCTAACACATCCATCTCAACATTATTGTGCCTACTACATTTAACTTGTTTTGTTTGGCTCTCTTTATCAGCCAACATTCTAGACCATACAAGATTGCAAGCCTCATTGTCATTTTAAAAGTTTAAAGCTTTTCCTTTTAAGTCACCAATATATGCTCAATTGGCAGTACCCCAGAAGCACGTCTCCACTTCATCCAACCATCTCTGATTCTATTGCAATTCTCTATACATCTCCATTATCTCATATATTAGATTCTAGATAATGAAGTCAATCACTTTTTGGCATCTCTTGTCGATCTCTTGATTCCAGCCCCATCTATATTTCTATTTCCATTAAAAATTGTGTTCCATATATGATTTTTATTCTGCTAATAGTTAGTCCGTTATCGTCTTAAAATTTCCTCCAAAATCCCATTGAATATTATTTTGTTCCTTTCCCATAGTGAAGAGACAATTTAGTTGCACTAGAAGTAACTGGGTTGCTTACTCTTATCACATTTCAAGTGCATAGGAGATTGAGAATGTACACTCAAAATAAAATCATGAGAATATAAAGAAGCAAAAGAGAGGGAGGGGGGGCGAGAGAGAAGGCATATAGGTGAAATCTTGAAATTATGAAAATAGCGTCATCTATTTTCATCTATAATAAGAAACATTAGCAAGGACCAATAAGCAAAAAATATATAAAAGCAAATAGATGCACTCAAAGCAACAAAATATGGATGTAGAGAAGCCAACAGCATTGCTCTTGAGAATCACAACATTATGTGAAGTTTGATAGTGAAACTTGTGTTATGTCCACATTCAAGAGACAAATGAACAAGGGACATATAAGAAAAACCGAAGAACAATGATATGAAAAGCCATACATAGGCAAGAGAAAATGGAGGAGATAAATTGACAGAGCAAGAGATGCTCAACATAGAAATTGCTTTCAATTATATCATTATTGAGACATGACAGAAAGCCTCAAAAATATTTAATAATACAAAGCAAAATATATCAGAACCCACAAAAGATTGATGACATAAGAACAAATGTGCAGTTGTGTCTTTGTTTACAAGAGATTACTTATACAGGTCCACTCTAAGTAATGTGCAGCATGTTAAAATGAGATCCTTGAACCTTTATAGGGTATTCATCAATTATTCATTTAAGAGAGAAAAGAGATCACATACATGCTTGCAGATTTGGCTGCTCCAACTCCACCATGCCCATCAAAAATACCGAAGAGTCCAAACTGAATTGCAAGAACTTGATCAGACCAAATCATTTTTTTAAAAAACTACGACAGGATTGGTGATTCAAAAACCTGTTCAACACTGGGAAGTGGCCACTGGCAGAAGCAGATGTCTTCCATTGGAAGCTTCTTTGCACCTCGGCGCCTGGCCATTGGATCAGATGCTATACCAATTCCAACAGGTATACGGCATTCAAAATGTTGAGAAATTTGAACCTACAAAAAGTGAAATAACATGTTGAATGCACAGTACATTTAGGATGGAAAAACTAACAGCTATACAGCCTTGAACATGCAAATTTGATACTAACAACCACTTGATCAACCAAGTAACTCTATCCTGCTGCCCAAATTGACGTTTTAAGATGTAGTAAAAAAAATGGCAATGAAAAGAGAAAAAGCTAGCCTTACTTTCAGCATTAGCATAAGGACCTAACCTCACTTTCAGCAGTAGCACAAAGATGATAAATGGGAAGGGTAACCAAGTATCCTACAAGTCATTTTTCCTTCTTCCTACTGAAATAGAAATAGGAATGGGAAACACTGTCAATAGCAGAAGCAGGAATAAAGGAGTGTCCATTTATAGAAACATAAATTGTTTTGGAGAACCTAAGAAATGTCTATACAAGAGTAGAACAAACCCATGACCATCAATTGTTGTCTTAGTGACTTGGTAGGGTCAGATAAATGAATCCTTCATTGTCACTATTTCCTATTACAGACTTAATTCCATGTTACCCCGAGCTTTCAAATTCTTTCTCAAAACTTTCATCCACTCTATATTGAGTCATGCCCAACGCACCTCATGTGCACCAAATACAATAATAATGCTTGATAACAATGAAACATCCTCAAAACCACATCAAATTCCATAAAGATTTTGAGTAAAAGACCATTATTTACTTCACCAACCGAAAAGTATAAAATTTCAAGGGAAAAAGACTATTTTGTATGTCAAGCGTAACACAGAATTGGAAAAAATTAAATTATCATCGCATAAGGCTAAACTGTCTGTTCAGAATCTATGATCGTCTATTTCAACCTGCATGAACCACCACATCAAGTTTACCACTAGGATCCTACTGGAAGACCCATAATAGCAATGTACCTTCCTAAGTAGAACATTTGTGATTGTTGATCAAAGATATTAGAAGCTAACATCCTAACTCACATACATGATCTGCCACCTAAATTTTCATGTCAATATACATATACAGGCCTCTCATTTTGACAAATCATCCAACAAAGGAACACCTTTTATTGTTAATATTAAACAGTCCACATTCAACCTCCACCTTTGCAAACTCTCACCTCGCATAATTCAGTCCAAATACCCTCAACAAATGACAACAATGTAGATTAGCAATTAAACAGATCCTAACAAGCCAAACATAAAAAATCATTTCAATAGTCTGAAGCCATCTGCATATTCAATGCCTAGACATATTAAAGCATGCTCAGCAGTTCCACATCATTCAATAATGGTGGCCCACATACAAAGTGCATGATGGGCCAACTGACTTGTTTCAAGCAACAACAGAAGTAATGCTTTAACACATAATCTTCAATAAACAAAGTCACAGATATTCATGATCCATACGTGGTGAAAAGAACACCTCAAATGCCAGAAACACAGACTAAAAACTCATCCCATCAATATGTCAGCTTTGACGGATTAAAACATTGTCCATCAAAGTATGAGAACTTTAAACCACATGCTATTAGGATGATATTAGCCTTCTGAGAATTGGTATTTAATTTCTAACCAAGCAATCTGGAACGAGAGATGACCTTCATGAAACCTAAAAGACCAATTGAAAATCCTATCATACAATTCATGCAGTTTAAAATCATGCAACCAGGCCGAAATCATTGAAGACCTTTTTTGAATCAGAAACAGTCCTTAAGAATCAGAAAAGAAGAGAGGTTTGAATAGAGATCTATTTTGCTCAAGAGGCACACATGCATGAAAAAAGAGAGAAATTAAAACAGAATACCCAGATCGAATCAAGCAAGCTCTAGACATGTGAAACTATGAGTTCAGGAAATGTTGACACTTCCTCATGGATTCAGAACAAATACTCATAAAGAAGTAACATAAGGCTTCCAAAAAAAATCAAAAATAATTCAAAAACGTATATGATATATTTAGATAAGGATGGCAAGTTTACCATGCAATAGCTATAAGGGCAATTCAGTTATTTTATTTCACAAAGCATAAGGCAAGATTTACTGTTATTAAAAAAAAGATGCTGTAAAAGGAAAATATCATTTCAACTTACAGATATTCTCGAAGAAGTGCCAAGAGTGATAATATCCCCATCTTCCAGCTCAACAGGTTCACTCCAATGTCTAGAGTTAAAATCCGGATGATGGACTAACTGAGAATTCAAGTACGTTCCGTTCAAGCTACCCATATCCACCAGCTCCCATTTTAATTTCTGCAACCAGTAATGCAGCAAATGCCACATACGGAAATGAGTGCACATGAGATGCACGAAACAGATGTACTCACATTAGACTATGATTATTAAAAATGTTTGAAATGCATGAGAGCCACGTAGAAAACAGTTATCCATGATTTTCATCTCTCCCACATACTAACCACACTCCTTACTGGTTTCCTGATAATTTCCCAATGATAGTTTCTCAAGACTTCATCAGGAAGCTCCCCATGCATTTTTGAGTTCAGAAAATCCAATCCAAGTTCCACAAGTGAGATCAGTTGGAAATGCTTAGCGGCGTAAGAATTGTGCCTGCCACCATCATGTCTACCTAAGAATCAATAGCAATGCGTGCACCCAAAGAAGACGGTAGGAGGAGGTCATCTAAAGAAAAGGGAAAGAAAAGGAGTAGGAGGAAGAGGAGGTCATTTGAAAAAACAAAAAGGGGTGGGAGGATAAAATAGCATAAGGAACTGGTCCTAGAAAAAGACTTAAATTCATGTTCCAATTTATACATGTCATTAGAAAAAAGAATAAAGAACAAAAAGAAAGAAAGAAAGAAAAGGAGCAAGAGGAAGAAGAGGACATCAAAAAAAGAAGATAAAATAGTCATAGGAAAAGGCTTACATTCATGTTCCAATTTATACGTGCATGCTTCCCTGAAACCTCAGAGTCCTTCAGTAATAAATCACTTGGGGAAACCCTTCCAAGGGTCAGTGGAAGCATAGAAGTGTCTTCTGACTGTCGAGAACAGTGAAGCCCAGTAGAAGGACCAGCAATCACTTCCAGAGTCAGACTGTTTTCTGCACTTCTAAAAGAAAGACTGGATGACATGATTTATAAAAACCAACACTAGAACAAAATAGGTTTTAATTAAATAATTTAACCAGAGCACAGTGAAGGAAACGAGTATACGTATAAATGAAATATCCTTGAATGCAGAAGCCAGATTTCTCCCATTGTCACTAATGAATTCCACATTACAGCTGGAATCCCTCCTAACATCTTTTATGCCCTCGGCAGGCCAATTTGGCACTGCTGTACGCTTAAGTGTTTGGCCAAATTGCAAATCTTCAGAACTTTCAGTGACCACATCCAGAATCAGGGTATCTCCTGTAGCAATTAAGGCCTTCCTTAGTCACTAAGATAAAAATAGATTAAACATCAGAAATAGGATATTTATTTAATATGATATGTAGCAATGTGGCATACCTTGACTGCCATGAGAATCAGTTGACTGAACCCTTTTTTTACTGACAAGTCCATGTGCTCTCGGAGAACTGGTATTTTCATCAATTTGAATTATCGACTCCTCAACATAGCTTCTAGCCAAACCATAGCTTTGTTCTGATGCTTGATCCAAATTCTCAGCGAAAAGAGGCCTATCAAGATCATCAGGCTGCAAAAGAAGCTACCAAGAATTAAAGTGCAGTCTGCACTTCTAAATGATGCACAACTGTGACTTGATCATGGTATCCTACCAGAAAAAAGTCGATATTAACAAATAATTTGGATAATAGAACCACTAACAAAATACAGGTTAGTTTGAATATAAAACCACAGGTTGGACAATATTCCCACATTAACCATTACTTTAGTATTTCAAGATTATCTAGTTTAGCCACATCATTATTTTCTTGTTCCCACAAATTCAAGTTAAGATAACTATTTTTAAAAGATAGAAAAGTACAAGTACGTCACATGTATCACCTACAAATGCATAGAAATCATATCAAAGTAAGTAGAAGTTGCTAACTTTGCAAGCAAATCAACCATACTTCGTCAATGTACAGCAAATTCGAAAAGGATATTTCCATAGGAGCATAACTGAAACTGCAGTTAGCATTACATTTAAGATAAATTACTAAAGCATTTCCATAATATACTAATATAACAAGCTATGGCATCGCACTACGACAGAAGCAAATCATGTAGCAAAAGATAATTTTCAATTCTATTATATTTTTGGACTTACTTTTAAGCTAAACTCTCTAAAGACATGAAAATACTTTAATTCATTGCTAGTGGTCCAAATACGGAGACCAAAAGTCATATCTATTTAAATTCACAGTTTTACAATTATGTAAAGCTTTCAGTTGATTAAAAATTCTTTCTTTTATTCCTAAGTCAGCTAGGACAAAAGGGACCTAGGGTCACTATAGTTGGAAGTTATGACTAGGAAATGTTATAACCTCAATCTTCAAATAGCTTTACACAGGAATTCATGTAAGAAAATGAATTTTGAAGTACTTCTGAGCTGTTATCCTAGTAACAAGAATACTTTCATTGTAGACTGCATATAGCTTCGTTTCCTCCCCTGTTTTAATTCTTTTCATTTTAAAACAACAGTTTTCCACAATATATCCAATCCCCTTCAACAGTTTGCATCAGCATTACTATCTTGTTGGTTCATTCTCTTCACCTCGTCTATCACTTACCCTGCAACATGTCAACTTTTTTCAGGAAGTCCCCTGCTATTCAAACTTCTGATTCCTCCTTGTCAAACTCACTTAATGTGATTCCACAAGGCGTTTAAGAGGGGATTGTGTTATGTGATACACTAAACACTATAATGACCATCGTGTTATCATACATTAGCATACATTTATTGGACTATGGCTCTTCACAGTCAAAGTGGTACACTAATGCAACCTCAAAACATTTGATCACTAAGTGAAAATCAAGTATTGACTTTTCTTGATCAACATATTAAGTATTTAGAAAAGTATCAAGTTATATTGGATAATATATAACAAAAATGTCCTGGAATGTTGGTGTAAATTAAATTGTGCTTTGGTTAGTTCATGCTTCTTATTAGAAAATTACAAAACTTAACTTTCCTGTGGTACATTTTACATTATTAACCGATACTTATCAAATCCCTTATTTATTTTGTTCTTCATCACCATCCTTCTCTTCTTACATACATGTCACATTTGCACCAGCTCGATGATTCATATCAAATCCGAATTTCACATATATGGTTCCAACAACCAGTAAATCAGTAGTTATGGCTTGCTGAGATGATTTTAGATTTTGACAAGATCAATCAAAACACATGCTAATATATTACAGTAGTTAAGGAGTACTGCAACATTCATGGTTAACCATCATACTTGCTTGATACAATAGTTTCTCTTGAATTACCAACGGAGACTATATTTTTGTCTTCTGTCAGATCTCAGTTGAAAGTTCCCAGAATATACCTACCAAGTGAAGGTGCAGCTCCTACAGTGAAGCCAAAAATGAAAGAAATTACCATGAAGGATCAGAGTCAAACTGAGGGCAAAGTAACTAAAGATGTCATAAAGAGGTGAAGGTACGCGTAATTGGAGGAATTCATCCCAGCATGGGTTTAAAATCCTCAAATCGAGAATTCTACCTCTCTAATAATAAAAATAATTATTTACTTGCTGGTATAAACAGGAGGGACAATGCCAATAAAAGATTTCTAGCAATAGACCAGTGAGCACTCATCAGTTGTTAAGTTAGATTAAAAAAATCAGCTAAATTAAGTACATTCCACTTGCACTTTGGTAAAGCTAATGAAACAAAAGAAAACAAAAAAGAGCAATGTAACCGAGTAAAATTCAGGTAAAGAAACTCAACCTGCAACCAAATGGCCACATCATGAGCACGTATCCCAGGTCTTAATCTTTATTTCCTCAACAACTAAATAGAACCCTTTCATCATTTTCCTTACTAAAGTAGTACCAGCATAGATTTAAAAAAATTTGTCCTAAGGAGATTAAAAAATACAAATTTAAGATAGTAAAAGAATAATTTAAAGGAGCACCGCATGCATCAGAATCCATCCCTCATTGTTAATGGAAATAGGGATTATCTACATCAGAAAGCCGAAATCAAAAATTATAAATCAAGAAAACACGACACGGGCCATTGGCCCCAAGATTCGCAAAACCCAGCAAGAATCGAACCGAGAGCAAGGAATAAGAATTCTGATCGAGGGGAGGAGGAGCGCATTCTTGCCTTGACGGCGGCGATGGCAGGGCGGGAGGCGGAGGAGGAGGAGGAGAGGAAGAAGCGCCAGGGGCGGCAGGTCAGGACGAAAAGGAGGAGGAGGAGGAGGAACATGAGGAGGAGGGCGAAGCCCACGAGGCTCGCTGCCATCCCTATCATCATCCGCTCTCCCTCTCCAGAGCCCCAGAGAGAGGGGCCGAGAAGAGCGCTTTGAAATGGTCGCATCGCTCCCTGAGCCCCTGCCCACCTTCCAAAATTTACTTCGACTTTCTTGCCATCTAGCGGTTTTTATTATAAGAAGCGTGAGCTTTCTTATTTCGTCTAGAATTATTATTTCAGGAAAGGAAGAATATTTTCTTATTTCCTATACGCTAGGTTGTAAGTATGAAGTATGTATTTAGAGCTTAATCATGTAGTGTTACGAAGGCATAATATGATTATAATTTATAAGATTTTAGCTAAAATTACAAATATTTTTCTGCAAACAATATTTATACGCGTCGTATATGATGCATGAACTTAAGTCGATGTTTTAGGAATGGATTATGATGTTTTAAGGGTAAGAATAGAGTTTCAATTCTAATCATATTTTTTGCTTTTCTTTGTTTCTTCGACAATTTTTTGGTTTGTCCGTATTAGCGTCTATTTATAAGTGGATGCTACGTAAGTTTTCGATTTGATGTCTAAATGTATCTTGCTTTTTCTCAAATATAGACTTTAACTTTTGCATGACGCATAGTAAAATAATTGCATGGCATGCTATTAAATTAATTGCTAGTTGGGTTTTGTTATGGTACTCTCTTTTTTTTTGTTATACTACTTTTAAATCTAAGTTGCTAATTGTGGTTGGGCTAGAATTGTCATTTTATCCATTAACTAATTCACATGAGAGGTCCTTCTTCCCAAGCCTCCAAGAAACCCTATATAGGAAGAGGGACCACAAACTTCGTGTACTCCATTGTCTCATGGAAGGGGATGAGAAGCCTCTCCCAACCTTCTCAATTTCTTGCATCTTCTCCAACAGGGTTCATATCCATGGCCCATCTATAACAACCTACCTCCAATGGCCCTGATCTCATGGCTCTTAGCCTCCAACCTCAGAGGTACTTCAACTATGGCCATTGCCCTTTTGAGCGGATTGGTGAGTAAGATGATGGGCTAGACGAGTTAGCGACCATGATGGATCAATTATAACCCTTGAATGTTGCCAAACTTACAATACTTAGCACATACAGGTTATCAATTATGATTTTATGACTCTGCATTTTGCGCAAATTATAGTACTTACCACTTATACTTGAGCATTTCCACCGACTATAACCGATTTCTATGAAGAAATTGGGACCATTCATTTTATATGAATGGTCTGCTAAAATTTTTGAAATATTATCATGCAAAGATTAGTAAGTGCCATAACAAATCCCCTAGTAGTTTAATATTGTTTATAGGTGATTTGAGCCATTATTAACTAAATTTGCTTCTCCAAGTTACGGCAAGGATAAAAGGACAAATACGCATATTTATGTTAAATAAGTTTTCAAGTATACAAAGAATTCATATAATCTATCTATCTGCCTATCTCTCTCTCTCTCTCTCTCTCTCTCTCTCTCTATATATATATATATATATATATATATATATATGTGCGCGCGCGCGCATGAAAGAGAGAGAGAGAGAGAGAGAGAGCGGACTCGTGTATGCATGTATATGTATGCTTTAAATGGTTAGGCTAAGAAAGAGTTTTATAATTTCAATATTATTATGCTATTTTTTCTAGATTTAAGAAATTTAAATTTTAAACTTGTGATTCCTTGAGACATTAGTTTTGGAAAGATAATAATTTAGAATTAAAAAATGATAATAGAAACATAAATTATGGATTTAGAAAATTCTACTTAATACAAATCCAGCTCGAGTTTAGATTCTCTTATTTCTATGCACTTGACAGATTTCTTATTTTTTTTAGTCAACAATATCCCACTTCTTCCATATGCTGAGTGTTCTAGTGTATGGGCATCTTATGATTCTTAGCAACAAAAGTGAGGCTGAAGTATATGACTCGAAAAAATAAATTTTGATATTTATTTTTCGCCATTAGCATTAGTATTAGTAAATAGATGCTAGATAATATTTTATTTATTACATCAACATATATTGCTCCTTCTCAACTATGTGTTATAAGTTTCTTACACACATATCAAGCGATTAAAAAACAAACAAATCGTCAAATATAAACATTGGTTTGATATCACGAATAGATGATTTGCATTCACAATCAATTAAGATTGCTTATTCCGATTAGAGATGGGCGCTGGGCCGGGCCGCCCATGGCCCGGCACGGCCCGGCACGAAGCGGGCCGTGCCTGGCACGGCCCGCTTGCTACAGTAACGGGCCGTGCCTGGCACGGCCCATGAAGGGGGCCGGGCTGGGTTACCATTTTCTGGCCCGCGGGCCGAGCCCGGCACGGCCCATAAGGGCCTGGGCTGGCACGGCCTGCGGGCCAAGCACGGCACGGCCCGCGGGCCAGCCCGGCACGGCCCGCGGGCCAGCCCGGCACGGCCCGCGAGCCAGAAAATTTTTTTCCCAAAATACCCCTCAAATTAGCCGTTTTTGGACTGTTGGGAGGGGTATTTTGGGAAAAAACCAAAAATAGCCGTTGGAAACGGCTATTTTCTCCCCCCTCCAGACGGGCCGTGCCTGGCACGGCCCGTCTCGTGCCGTGCCCGACCCGGCCCGCCAATCCACGGGCCTGGGGCCGGGCCGGGCTTGCGTTTTTTGCTGAGCGGGCCGTGCTAAAAAAACTTTTAAATTAATCATGGGAATGGGTAGCTAAGTTAGCTTTCACATGATTGGAGTCACAGTAAGAACAATAATGACATTTTAAATATTAAATAAATAAAAATAATAGCAATAATAATAATAAGAGAAAAGTTCTATATATATATTTAAATACATATATATATATAATGTGATGAAATGAATAATGATTAATACTATATTTTGATAGGTGACGATGAGTGATAGCGAGAACGAAGTTCTGGCTAACTATAGAAGAAAAGGAGTGAAAACATCATCTCAAGAAGCTACCAACATGCCAGCTAGGCCAGCTGCAAATGCTGTAGCCACCCAGATGGATCTTACTGGGGTATGCCAAGTAATGGCACAGCTTCTTCAACAGCAACAGCAGATGCAACAATTGATGCAACAGCAGATGCAACAGCAAGTGCAGGCCGTTGTCCGACCTGCACAGTTTATAGACTCCTATTATGAACGGTTCCGGAGGTTGAATCCTCCTATGTTTGATGGTGGAGCCGATCCGTTGGTTGCTGAGACATGGATTCGGGGAATAGAAGAGATGTATGATGCTCTGCAGTTTCCTGAAGATGTCAAGGTTAGGTTGGCTATTCCAATGATGAGTGGAAATGCAAAGTTTTGGTGGACAGCCATGAAAGCTGCAATTGAAAATGATGACAATATGCCAACTTGGAATGAATTCAAGAAAATGTTCTATGAACAATATTTTCCTAAGTCGGTCAGAAGGACTAAGGAAAATGAATTCTTATCTTTGAGGCAGAAAGATAATATGACTGTGCTTGAATATGCCAACAAGTTCAATGAACTGGGCCGGTTCTGTCCCCAGTTTATGGAGGCTGAAGAGAGCAAGGCTAACAGATTCGAGCAGGGCTTGAGGGATGAAATTCGATCCCGATTGTCAGCCCTGATCTTCACCAGTTATGGAGATGTCCTGGAGAGAGCACTGAAAGTAGAAGCAGATCTGAAGAGGTCAGAGAAGGAAAGAGGTGATCTGAAGAGGTCCAGGGCAACTGGAGATCAGAGTGCAAGGCCAAGAAATTTCGGAGAAAATGCAAACAAAAAGAACAAATTTGGGGCCTGCAATTTTTGTGGCAAGCCACATGGTGGACTTTGCCTTAAGAAGATGGGAGCTTATTTTAACTGTGGTCAGGTTGGGCATATTGCACGTGATTGTCAGCAGCAGAAGAATGACCTCATGCCTACTGGATCAGGGGATCAGAAGCAGAAGGGGACTGCTCGGGTTTTTGCACTGACTCAGCAGGATGTTAGTGCAAGTGACAGTGTGGTGACAGGTACCATTTCCATCAACTCAGTTGATGCATCTATATTGTTTGATTCTGGCTCTACACATTCTTTTGTATCTAACAAATTCTCTAGCTCCTTACATTGCCTATCTGAGAAATTAGTGGAGCCATTATATGTTGCTACACCCCTACAAAAAATAGTAATTGCTGACATTATCTTCAAGAATTGCATAATTCAGTTAGGAGAAAAGGAGTTAGTGACAGACTTAATACAGCTAGACATGCAAGATTTTGACATCATCTTGGGAATGGATTGGCTGTCCAAGTACCATGCTCATATAGACTGCTTCAGAAAGAGAGTAGTATTCCAGATACCAGGGGAGCTGGAATTTTTCTTTCAAGGCGATGCACCCATGCAATGTAAGTCCTCTTTACATATTATTTCTGCAATATGTGCACGCAAAGCATTAAGAAAAGGGTGTCAAGCCTATCTAGCCTATGTCATAGATACTCAAAATCAGTCAACACTAGATGATATTTCTATTGTGGGAGAATATCCTGATGTTTTTCCTGATGACCTACCTGGACTGCCCCCTGATCGGGAGATTGATTTTAAAATTGATCTTGTACCGGGAGTTGGACCGATCTCCAAGCCTCCTTATCGGATGGCACCGGCAGAGTTGAGAGAACTGAAAACTCAGCTGCAAGAACTCCTAGATAAGAAGTTCATCCGGCCTAGTGTTTCCCCATGGGGAGCTCCGGTGTTGTTTGTAAAGAAGAAGGATGGGAGCATGCGGATGTGTATTGACTATAGGGAGTTGAATAAAGTAACTGTGAAGAACAAGTACCCATTGCCTCGGATTGATGACCTATTTGATCAGTTGCAAGGAGCTCAAGTGTTCTCGAAGATAGACCTACGGTCCGGATATCACCAACTGAAAATTCAAACAGAGGATGTGCCCAAAACAGCATTTCGGACTAGGTATGGTCATTATGAATTTTTGGTTATGCCTTTTGGATTAACCAATGCTCCTGCTGCCTTTATGTACCTGATGAACAGGGTCTTCAAGGAATTTCTGGATCAGTTTGTTATTGTGTTTATTGATGACATCCTGATTTATTCCAAAAGCAAGGAAGAGCATGAACATCATTTGAGGTTAGTTTTGCAAACTCTGCAAGAAAAGAAGTTATATGCCAAGCTGAGCAAATGTGAATTCTGGCTGGATAGCATTGCATTTCTTGGGCATGTGATCTCCAGGAACGGAGTTTCAGTGGACCCAAGGAAGATTGAAGCAGTAGTGAACTGGCCTCGTCCGACTAATGTGACGGAGATCAGAAGCTTCTTGGGTCTAGCTGGATACTACAGAAGGTTTGTGGATGGATTTTCAAGGATAGCCACTCCTTTGACTCGTTTGACACAGAAACGAGCAAAGTACATCTGGAGTGGAGAATGTGAGCAGAGTTTTCAGGAGTTGAAGCAGAGATTAGTATCTGCTCCTGTCCTCACTCTACCTAGTTCTGGAGGTTTCACCATCTTTAGTGATGCTTCCAAGAAAGGACTGGGTTGTGTTCTAATGCAAAATGAAAAAGTGGTGGCTTACGCCTCTAGACAGTTGAAGCCCTATGAGCAGAACTATCCAACACATGATCTGGAACTGGCAGCGGTGGTCTTTGCTCTAAAAATTTGGAGGCATTATTATACAAATCCAGCTCGAGTTTAGATTCTCTTATTTCTATACACTTGACAGATTTCTTATTTTTTTTAGTCAACAATATCCCACTTCTTCCATATGCTGAGTGTTCTAGTGTATGGGCATCTTATGATTCTTAGCAACAAAAGTGAGGCTGAAGTATATGACTCGAAAAAATAAATTTTGATATTTATTTTTCGCCATTAGCATTAGTATTAGTAAATAGATGCTAGATAATA
Source organism: Phoenix dactylifera (assembly GCF_009389715.1). NCBI lineage: Eukaryota > Viridiplantae > Streptophyta > Magnoliopsida > Arecales > Arecaceae > Phoenix > Phoenix dactylifera. The sequence goes on along the minus strand of NC_052403.1, from coordinate 2,104,192 downwards.
TTTTATTTATTACATCAACATATATTGCTCCTTCTCAACTATGTGTTATAAGTTTCTTACACACATATCAAGCGATTAAAAAACAAACAAATCGTCAAATATAAACATTGGTTTGATATCACGAATAGATGATTTGCATTCACAATCAATTAAGATTGCTTATTCCGATTAGAGATGGGCGCTGGGCCGGGCCGCCCATGGCCCGGCACGGCCCGGCACGAACTACAGTAACGGGCCGTGCCTGGCACGGCCCATGAAGGGGGCCGGACTGGGTTACCATTTTCTGGCCCGCGGGCCGAGCCCGGCACGGCCCATAAGGGCCTGGGCTGGCACGGCCTGCGGGCCAAGCACGGCACGGCCCGCGAGCCAGAAAATTTTTTTCCCAAAATACCCCTCAAATTAGCCGTTTTTGGACTGTTGGGAGGGGTATTTTGGGAAAAAAACCAAAAATAGCCGTTGGAAACGGCTATTTTCTCCCCCCTCCAGACGGGCCGTGCCTGGCACGGCCCGTTTGCGCCCGAGACGGGCCGTGCTGGCACGGCCCGTCTCGTGCCGTGCCCGACCCGGCCCGCCAATCCACGGGCCTGGGGCCGGGCCGGGCTTGCGTTTTTTGCTGAGCGGGCCGTGCCCGGCACGGCCCGTTTAGTCCGTGGCCCGGTGGGCCTGGGCCGGGCCGGCCCGGCACGGCCCGATGCCCATCACTAATTCCGATAATGAGAAGGTTATAAATAAATAAATATTTGTTTTTGATATTTTAATTTATATTTTAGGTATATAGAGCATACTTGCTTCAAATGTTTAGGCTAACTTAGAATATTAAAAATTTAACCTATTATGCTATCTTTTTTTGATTCAATGAAGTTAAAATTTGAATGTTAGTAATTCCTAAGGCACAATTCTTTTCATAAGAAGAATGCTTAAAATGAAAAATTGAAAATAATTATTAAAGAATAAATTATGAACTTGAAAAGAACGTAATTTTCTCTCACAAAGAAGATTTTATTTGTAAGAAAATATAAATTACTTAACATCAGCATAGCTATTACCATCGTTTTTGTTTATCCTATTAGTATAGCGCTTTCCACTGTACCATTTCGGAATGAATGACTCAAATACACAACTGATTCCTTCAAATACTAGCTTGTTTTTTTAAAACTAACTTTTGTAACTACCGAAAATAGCCTTAGCAATATTGTCTCTTATTCTAGCGAGGCAAGATCCGCATAAAACGTCGCAGAGTTATCATGACGCACACACAAATATATGTATACGCGCGCGCACAGGTGATTTTTTTTAAATAGTGGATGCTCCCTATTTAGCCAGTTTTTTTTTTTTCTAAATTTTTTAGTTGTACTCATTTGCATTCGGTGTGAGTGGTATATTTTTTAAAAAATAAAAAAAAATTAACGGCACAGGTGACAGGACTGACTTTCATGTCCAATCAGGTCGCATAGAAGATTCATGCGGAAGATGGTGATCCACCGTCCGCTTAATCATCGAAACAGATCCATCCATCCAAGCCGCTAGATCCTCGTCGCTTTTCTTCCGCATTTAAAACGCCGGTTGGGGTGAGGCCGCGATGGATGGGCGGGCCGATTTCTATACCCTGCCGCGCTCCCATCCACAAAACCCTCGAAAAACCCCAAATCACACTGCGCCCCGGAGAAAACCCCTCTGCTTCTCTCCATATCTCTCTCTGATTTCTCCCCGCCTTAGAAGGTATGCACCCTCGGCGCTCTCCTTCTCTCCATCGATCTTGTTTGCTGCTACTGTGTTGCTGAAAGGTTGTCCAAAAATCCCTTTTTTTTTTCTTCTTGGTAATGCTTTTGGCTATCACTCGCATTTTTGTCCTCACAAGCTGTTCCATGTTGTGTATTTGAGTCATTTTTACGGAATGGTACTCTTCAATGGGTATTTGAAGGAAGCTTTCTCTGCGGCTTTGTGTAGTTCTCTCTTTTAAGAAGAATATTCCAAATATAGCTCGAGGGGCTAGAGGGAGAAGGCATATGCAAGTGCATATGGGATAATCGATAGAATAGGAGATATCATATCCTAAAGTTGTTAAATTTATTTAGACCATAGATTATGTGAAAACAGTAATATACTAAGATACCTCATTGGTGATTTTAGATTGGATAAGCAAATTAGAAGTTATTGTTTCAATTTTGAACATTTTTAGGCGTGTGTCTATGTTGAATAACCGCATAAGAGTCATTGATATTGATCAAAAAAGAAAAGGGATAATAGAGATGAAAAAATGTGAGAATGAGAGACACAATATATGAAAACAAAGACACAACATGTACTAAATAACTAGTAGTTGCAATATCGCTATTTATTTTTTTTCTCTTAGAAAAAGGATTCATTGATTAGAAAGCCTCTCGCTAATTTGTTTGCCAGCTAAATGTAATAACATGTATATTATGGACCAGAAGTTGTCATTTGACTTAAAATATAGGAAGTCCAATATAACATGAAAGAGGTCAAGTAGGTATCTGTTTGTTTTACACTAGTGCAAATTGTTTATTCGGAAATACATGTTAAACACTTATTCTTATGTGGGAATCAAATAGGACCCTGAATTCTAATTTAGTTTCCCTGATCTTCCTGCAGTCTGCATTTTGTGGGGGCACCGGTCAGAGGTGATGCATGATGCTGATCTCTTTTCTTGTGCTGTGTATGTGATATATTACTGGTCAAGAAATCAATGCATGTTTCTTTTATTGACTTGAAACATCTATGAATATCTTATTATGCTCTGAAATGTATGAATTGGTCATGCTGTTCTCTTCCTAATTGTTACACTCGAAGCTATACCGACCTTCTACATAATTTGTAATACACATCCATTATGTCGAAGGTTTTGGACTCGCATAATCATGCTGCTAATCTTGTTGTCACATTCATGCAGGCTTGAATCGAAAAATCTGGTGAACTTCCAACATTATGCAGGCCCTAAAAGCCAGCTGGGTCGGGCAAACATTTGCTTTAGCTAGACGGGATGATTATGGAGAAAAGAAGCCTCGCCGTCGACGAACAAAAGAGGAGAGGAGAAAAATGGTTGAGTCCTTTATAAAGAAGTAATCACATTTGCTTAAACATGAGATATGTCCACTTATTTGAAAATTAATTTAGAAAGTATTTTATAGTTCCTTTCTTGCCTCTGCATTTATATCGTGTTGTTGATTAGTTCTCACCTATATTCCAAGGTAACTTGTGCATTATAGTTGTCATGTGTCATTTGCAGAGGTGGTGCCATTGTTGTAAGGTATGCACGACTTGCTTTATACGATCCTCCATCTACATCTTAAATTGGAGTGGTTAGTACAGAACAATATACATATGGCTATCCTATTTTGGAAAAAAAGAGTGCATATCATTATGGAATCATGCAGCTTAGTCGATATAATGCATAACATGCAATTTGATGAGTCTTCTAGTTTCGAGGAGCAATGTAGCAGATGGTATCAAGAATAATTTGTTTGAACTATTTCTTATTATCCTATTAGAAATTTATCTCCAGGATGTTTATATTAAAATTTTTCCTTCTAATGCAATTTGTCCCTCAAAAATCACATTTTAAAATTGTTGAAATGTCTCTATGCATCAGTTTCATATTTGCATCCATACAGTTTCAGTATGTGCAACAGGTGAAGAACTCATAGGTTGCCTAGGTTGGAAAATCTAAGCAGTTTTTATTGAGTTATAAGTGGAAGCAAGCTGTCTACTAAGGTATCTAGTAGCTAATGTAGCTGAGTTATTCATGAATAGCATAGGCTCAGATGGACAATGGACTTATTACGCTTGCTCATTTAGAGAAAAAAACTCAATCTTAAGCTACATTCTGAGGCTTCTTATAAATGAACCAAGTCCAAGTAGTTGCTGGTTTGCAAAAATAAATATGACTTAGGGCTTGTCTCAAGATTGGCTCATCCATGTAAGTCCTAGGCCAAGCTTAAGACAGTCCGATTAAGCTTGCCTTAAATTTGATATAAGCTTGAACTTCCTGTTTAAAGTACCAAGTAGTGCCTAAGCAGCCCAAACCTCAGCTTAAACCCTTAGCTCATGTGTCCACGTTATCTGTTAGATCCTATTAGGCAGCATGTTTTTTATCCAAGTTTTTCTTTTCTATTCTTTTTAAGAGAAACATTAGGCACTTTTCCTAATCACTCGTTTATCCAGGTGCTATATCACAATTTTCACAAAATCTTCGAAGATATTCTATCATCATATATTGAGGATAATATTCGTGCGTTTGATCATCTTCAGTGACCTAGCAGAGCATGTATGGTTATGATTGGAGAATAGAAGCTATTTCCTGATGGGCATGTTTTGATATGGCAAGATGGAGGAACTAACTTGGAAAGATTTTTATAGTGCATTAGGGGTTTTGAGACAGCTGATTCTTCATGGTATCATTAGTTGGATGATGATATGGGGGGGAAACATAGGGTTTCCAATTTAAGATGATTTCCCTAGTTAACCTAGGACTTTCACCTGTTCACTGGCTATCCGCAAGTGGCTCGTGCAAAGAAGGGCTGTCCACTTCAGGTTCAAAGGCTGTGAGAATTCTTGCTAAGCTTGGAGGTTCCTAGAGAAATTAATTCATGGATATAACATTGTATCAGTCGACTTAGAGTGAGAAAATGATCAGTTTGTGCAACTTGTAATAAACCTATGGCCAAACTTGTGTATGTGGTATCTACTGTTAAGTGCTACTTTTCTGCATGTTTCTGGATGTGGTATATTGAGCAATGAACGATGACTATCCATGTTCTGCAAAATTTGATATTATATATGTATCTCGACCAGTAAGTCACATGCCATTCACTTAGAGTCAGTGTTTGCCTTCTGCACCAGTTTTAAGGGCTTCATCCTGTTGATGCAAGCTTTGTATTACTTGAAGGTGTGAAAATAAGAATCCTGTTATTTTTGTGGTTTCAGCCTTTATCAAAAGTCTGTGTTGAAGTAGGATTCCTGTAGCTAAACCCCCATATTTGGGATAAAGCTTATTGCATACGTTTGTGCAGGAGCATCAAACTTATAAATTCACACTTTGAATTCCTTCAAAGTGATTAAAAGCATGATTCATGTTGTTTATTTATATATAAACCTGCTTTCAGGTACCGTACTTCAAACAATGGGAGTTTTCCTTCTCTAAATCTGACACATAAAGAAGTTGGTGGGTCTTTCTACATTGTACGAGAAATTGTGAGAGATATAATTCAGGAAAATAAAGTGCTGGGTCCTGGTGATGCAAGCTTGAAGGCATTGAATCTTGAAGCTGGCTTAGAGGAGCATGCATCAAGATTCACAGATCCAGGCGTTCATCTGTCCATATCATCTTTGATGCATGTGGCTGATCATGAGGGGATGGAAATGTCTTCTATGGTTAACGAACATCAAAGCGAAGAAAGCTATGAATTAGTAAAATCTGTTGATGAGGAAATAATTGCATCTCATGCAAATGATGTTTCTGTTGCAGAAATTATGCACGATAAATCCTCTGATCATTCGGAGAACTCCAATGGTTCAAGTCAATATGATATTTTAGTGAACGCACAGAGTAAGAAAGAAAAAATACAGAAACCATCTGGGTCGACACATGACCATACAGGAATTCATGAACAAAATGATCCTGTCCCTCTAGAAAACTCTGGAATTCATAAGATCGGGCAGTCTCATCCTTTCCATCAGTCTGTATCCATTACTTCTCTGAAAAATGGATTGATACTGGATGAAAAAGATGTTGAAAAGAAAAGCAGAGATGTGGCTGAGGCAACTGATATTTCTGCAGAAAGCGATGTTATTCCTAAATTAACTGGGATGAATGTTTTACCAGAAGCAATGATCTCTGTTAACTCAGTGACTAGCAATGTATCTGATCAACTGGTGGATCATTTAGTTTCTGGTGCTCAAGAAATTTTTCCAATAGCATCTTCTTCTATCAATGCTTTGGACTTAGATTTAAGCCCCCTGGAAACCGACGACTTAATCATCTCCCAGGAAGTATTAGGAATGCAAAACTCAGAAGTGGAGGTGCCCTTCATGCCAGGCAACAAAGTTCCCAATATAAACAGTACAAAATCTACAGGAACTCATACTTCCGGTTCAGTTAATAAAGAAGCAACAGTCGTGACATCAATGATGTCACAAACTTTAGTTTCTCCTGGTTCTGGATCTTCAAGTACTGAGGTGAGTCTCAAAAGTTTATTTCTTCCATTTTTTGTTGTTATTTGTTTAATACCTGCTCACAAGTCACATAAATGTTGGTTCATATGTCACTATTAAACATCTGTTTAGACATTTCATGATCTTTGGTATTTTACATTCATGCGACCTACTTGCTAAGACAGTTTTATTAAAAAAAATTATAGTTTTACATCTCATAGGAAAACAGGAATTTAGAATTGTTATCAAGTTGAAGGAATCTTTGCATGTTGCATTTGAGGAGCAGTTTTCTAGATTCTTGGTTTTGAAGAGTAATGGAGAGTCGAGAACAAGTTGTCTGCATGGTACTTCTGTTTGACTTTGATATAAGATAATAACAATCCATTTAACATAGTTCTGTTCTGGATCTATGGAAAAAATACCGCCTTCCTTGGTTGTCTTATCAGCAAACATGATCAGGTGTGCCATATAACCTTGCCATTAAGATCTCATCAGTTCTGCTTCACAAAATATTATATAGTAATAATAATGTAATTTTATAAAACACCATGTAAATGACAATAGATCATCCAGATTTAGGATTTCCACCCAAGAATATCTGACCACTTATGAGGACAGTATTGATGGATGCCTCATTGGATGAACTATTACTCATGGCTTAATCACAATCACATAGTCAGTCATGCACAAAATGTGATAGGTACTCTTAGATTTAGCCCCACAATAACTGTATGAAGATGCAGCAAGCCGTAGTGGCCTCATGTCTTTGGACCAATAGAACAAGTGTGCAACAATTAAATGAACAAAGAAGATTGAACTCTATTTATTGTCTGTAATAAGTTCTAACAGCATAAAAGCAATGCTCAGAGAAATCCAAACTCTATGAGAGCAAAAAATTTATGTGAAGAAAATTTACTGCAAAGGCTTAAAAATACTTCCTTTGTCAATCTGATAGCTTTTTTTTTATTTCTCTCTCTCTCTCTCTCTCTCTCTCACACACACACACACACACACACACAGAGAGAGACAGAGAGAGAGAGAGAGAGAGAGAGAGAGAGAGAGAGAGTCTGGTATGACTTTGAGATTTTCAATGCAACACCATCTGAGTTCAAGAATTAAAGAAGGCCGCTAGCAATCCGGAGGAGTCAGTTATTGTGAACCAATATAAAGGCATTTTAACATTTCTTAACTTTAGTTTTTACATTATCATTCAAGCATTTGTTTATCATTTGAATCGATGGGGCATATGATTAGATGATTTTTGATTGAGTTCATTTTGCAGCATTTGTTACTATTCCTTGTTAAATTGGTATCTGAGCCTCTGTTGTTTGTTGATTTTATCTTGTTTTATTTGAGACTCTAATGCTGTTTTGTTGTCAGAACCATGGTCTGAATCTTCTTTATAAGAACTTATGGGTAGGTGTTGATAAGTCGATAAAAACAAAAGTGGCCCTCAGCTTGGATTGCATCTGACCTGAGGCCCACTGCCTGGTTCCTTGCCTTTATAGTCCCTTTCTTGTCCTTGGTAGCCTGTGCCCCGTCTTTAGTTTTAGCTCAGACTAGTTTGGTGGCAGCCCTCCTTCTTGTACATATTTTACTAGGTTAAAGTGGGACCACTGAACAAGTTGTGTTTCAAATTAAATATTGTTTCCGTGTTTTAATTTTCTGTTTGATTGTTAATGTGCAATAGTGGAAGTTTGTTTTTCCCCACTTATCATGGTTGAATAAGTTTGGGAGGCTGACACAATTAATTTTCAAATAGTGCTTTGCATTTTTATTGCAACATACATGGTCTCTCGTTCTTTCTGTGGTATGTATTGGTATTTTAATTCAAACAATTTTGTATCAGCACAGTCAATGACTGATTATATTATCTATTAAATATTATATTAATTATGCTAAATCCTGGACTAAGGGTCTAGAAAGAGGAGGGTAGAATTTAGGCAAATTCAGTGGTTATTCAAAAATGTTCATTAGTAATGCTGAAGGTAAATTTTAATGAAAATTGGTTGGCTCACAAGGATTAGTAAAGCCGATCCAAATAGTTGTGATGACTCTTGATGGTTTTCATCATGGTTATTCAAAAGAAATAAAATAAACATGGCTTTATCTGAAATAAGTTGTTTTGACTTTTGAAGGATTAGTTGTCCTGCATAACTCTAACAACATATTACTATTTATACCCACATAAATGGTTTTCAATCAAGCAAATTTGTAATTTTAATGACTTAGTCTCTTTTTCTCCACTTAGATTTATTTTTGCTTTATGAGAAAAAATTGTTTTCTTCATAAAGATTATAAGCTCTCTATGTGGCCCTTTATATTCCAAGGTTTCAAACAGTACAGTATACGAGTGACATCTAACACATGTTTGCTTCTTTTTCGTAATCTTTGTTCCTTTTCTCAGTTTTCCTGCTTTTCAATATTTTATTGGATCAAAGCTCCAAGCTCAAATGAGCCTTGCAAACTTATTGAAATATATTATATATTATTTTAGGTTATGTTATTGTTTTGGATGTTTTTATGAGTGAGGCCAGCAAGAGGGTTACATAAAGCCTGAATCCAAACCGAATCGAAAGCCCATTCCATCCAGTTAATTGTCGGGTTTAGTTCGGTACACCCTGAACTGGGCAGTTCAGGGTGGTTTGCCTGTCCTTGATTGTTCTATATATCTTAAGCCACATATGAACCAAAGTTCAAGCAGCGGATTATAGCAAGCTATAGACAAAAGAATTATTTGAAAACCTTTCATTTAATAATCATATGATGCATAACTAGTAAGTCCAAAGCATACGTACCCCTGTTTTTAGACATTTCGGAGTCCGCTGATTTGGGAATGTTGTAAACACCCAAGTATGTGGCTTCTTCAGCCATTACGTTCCTATGCCTTTTCTGAATTAACATTTTCCTTCTCTATTTATTTTGATATGCCCTGGAAATGGGCTCCTTCTGCATCAAGTTTTCTTTTATCTGCTTAGAGTTGGATCTAGAGTGCATCACATTGATTCACATCCATTATGTTTTACTTTGCAGGCACTGCCTGTGCTGCAGCCTAATGATATGGAGAACACGGCCCTGAAAACAGAAAGTGCTTCAAGTGAATCACTTGCCCCCGGTATGAAGGAAATATCTGACTCTGAATGCAGCACCAAGCATGAAGACATTGCCAGCAGCAATACTGACACAGATACCAACTGTAGCAGGTAAAATTTAGATCTTTCCAATTTTCTTGTAATGCATATTAATTTTGGTGACCTAATTCACCAAGCTGACTTGTGGACTTTTTTCCACTGGAGAATAATGGAAAATCAACAAGGAAAAGGTGACTATCAAGGATTCAGTAGTTGGTACTATCACCCATCCTTTTTTTTCTTGAGTTGGTGTTGTATTGGGATGCATCCATCCCAACACTTAGGATGGGATGGTGTCCTGAGACTTTACTGGGATGCCGCCAAACCCTTTTTTTTGGTTTATTGTTTATAGGTTTCATTGGTTTTAATGGTTTTAAAAATCTTTTTAGCCTCATAAATAGGCCTTTTGAGTCTCTTAAATATGTACAATACTAAGATGCCCCTTCTTGCATTTTTAATTCTTCTTACTGTATATTTTTTAATAATTGTTTTATTCTGAAAATAATATAATTTTATAAAAAGAACTATATATTAAAAAAAATATTGTATTGTAAGCTGATTCCCTCCCAACAGTGTGTTAAAATTTTATGTTGAACTCGAAAATTTGGGCATGGTTTCCCTATATTTCTTATTTTTCAGTCAAATAAATGGTTAAAAAGGGAAGGGTGGGTGGCCTTACCTGATGCATCATGATTTTGGTATAGAGGTGGCCAGATCTCTCTCTCTCTCTCTCTCTCTCTCTCTCTCTCTCTCTCTCTGAGTGGTTGAACCAATGAGACAACGGAGAGCCGACAGGTCATGAATGGTGCAATGCCAATGGGAGATCATGAGTGTGTTCACAGGATGTCAATAACAGTCTATTACATTTCTTATCTTTCTGCTTGTGATCTCGGGGTGTCTGAGGTACTATTCTCTCATCGGAATAGTGCAATATAATAGACATGCCGGTATTGTTTGAAAATTTTAGAAGATATTGGACACTTTCTAAAAGGTCCAAGATAAAACACTTATTGTCAGTAGAATGCAGTTTGTTTCGCAGTGCTTGAACTATCAGCATGGTTTATGTACATCATGCAAGATTTTTTCTCTATTAGTTTATTGCGTTGTTTCATATGTTTTTTATAGCTTTATAATTTTCCACATGAAATACTTGCTTCCCTAGCAAAGAAAAAAGGAACCATGGCCTGATTGTCATACCTCTGAGTAGACTAAGGGAACTTTGAGTTGTAATCTTGCATCATCTGTAGTGTACCAGGAACTATGGTAAGGTTTAGTCCTGAAATCTTTTCTTACTCATTAAGTTCTCTCTGTTTTGACATGGGAATTTTTCCAATGCCCCAGCAAATCATCTGGAAAGGCTAGTAAGGAGTTAGAGACGGCAGAAGTCAACCCAGTTTGGGCAACTATAAAGGCATTTATAGATGCTGTTATCAAATTTTGGACTGAATGAGGTGTCCTTTATTGTGAAAAGTCACTTGAAGACTGCAATGCAAGTGATGCTTTCTTCGTTCCTATTTGATGAAGACACGAAGACCTCCTCCCTTCTCTACTATATATATATATATATATATATATATATATATGTATGCATGTATTCATTTGGCTGTTTAACAGCTGAAGTTTGGAACTGATGATCATTCTGTCCTGTGGTCATGTATAATGGTCCATGTAATAGTTATTGATCCTAAAACAACTTTATTTTGTCGGTATTGTGAAAATAATATGCAAGAGCCAGCTCTAGAGTTAAGGTTTGTCGTCTTTGTTGCCGAATATTTTCTCCAAAATAGAACCTGAGTTTCTGTTGTGCAGTGTATCAACTCAATCATCGTAAATTCTGGAAATTGATTTGCACTTGTGGGAGTACCCGTCATCATTCTGCATCTCTGATAGTGTGGCATTTGATAAAAAGAGATGGGATTCTACATTTCATTTGGCGTGGAACTCTGGGAGGCTGGAGGACCATGTGGCCAACTTTTCCATCAAAAATGAATTCAATCAAGTGAAGAAACTATATGACATTTTGATGAGGCAATGCTGAAGAAAGGAAATTGGATATGATCCTTGATGCTTTCAGGAGGTTCTGATGGCACAATATTTCCCAACACTTGTTCGCCAACAAAAGTGATCTTAGGTTTCTGCTTTGCTCCTTGGAACTCGGTACGTTTCTAAGGTGGCCCCTAGAAAACTAGCAGACAGAAATCTTTTGACTGCTGATTCAAATCCATTCAGAGGATCACAAAATAAATTTCACCATGGAGTTGGCCATCTCTTTTATCTGATTGAACGGAACACAATATAAGGATAGAGATTTATAAGCATAACACCAGGTTGGTTTAATCATTGCATAATAAAACCATTTTATGCTTATATAAACCTCTAAAATTCCTTTTAGGAAAAATGTAAGATATGATGCATAAAAGTTTAATGATATTGACAATTCTAGGGTTATGCAGATGTACGTATCCACATGTGTTCCACATGAAAGAATGGGTTGTAAAGTTTTAGTTATTCTGATTTGAAATTATTTGTTTGAATGAAAAGGCTTGAATGAAGCTTGGTTGGAAGCTAACGAAGCCAAGCTTGAACCAGCCAAAAATGCTTGGGATTAATTTCAAGCCGAACCAAAGATTAACCAAGTTCGATAAGGCTCAAATATATTTATAGTACACCTACTATTTTATATAGATAATAGTATATTGAATAAAGGTTTTAATCAATTTTTTTTTAAAAAAAATCTTTGAATCAATTTGTTGGCAAAACATGCTAAATCAATGTTGAATCAAGTTCGATTCAAGCTGGAATTTGTTTTAACTTGATTTAGGATTATTAAGTCCATCGATCAAGCTCATTTGTCGCTTAGTCTCAATTTGAAATTAAGCTTTGTCGAGCTTAAAATATTGATAAACAAATCAATCTTGAAACATTGACAAACAAATCGTGCTTGATCTTTGGAGTTCAATCTTAAAATCGATTCCAAAACAAGCATAATCAGGGCCAAACCCGATCAAGGGTGAAACCCAACCTCTTGTCTCATCTCATACCATATACTGCATGCTGCCTATGTACTATATACCACATAAACTTATATGCTACACCACATATAATGCAAACTCCAGGTATGGTTTAATGATCAAGAGAGAAATTGAATGGAATCAAGAACTAAAGCAATATGATGGGTCCCACTAGAAGTAAAACACATGCATAATATAAAAATAAAAAGGGAAGCAGCTCACTAAATCTCCAATCCTAATATTTTCTGCCACTACGAAACATAAAAAAAAACTTTTTTAACGGATGTTTATATAAGATTATTTTTTTATTTATGAGACAAAACTGGAGTCTCCACCTCAGAGGAGTTTAAAGGGAGGAAAAAAAAGGAGCCAGCCGTTGCACTCGCATGACGTTCGAATCCACAGCCGTAAGCGCCGTCGCTTCGCCTCTCCTCCGAAATTCCCACGTCAAACGACCTCAAACTATCGTCCATCTCCTGCGGTCATGCATCTCCGGCCAAACCCCCCGCCTCCATCTCCAACCGATCCACGCCCAATCCATCATCGCCGGTCTCCGATCGGACCTCTTCGTCAACAACCTGCTACTGAATGGATACTCGAAATCTGGCCTCCTTGGACATGCGCAGAAAGTGTTCGAAGGAATGCCAGAAAGAAATATGATCTCCTGGTCCTCGACGATCTCCATGTACACCCAGCACTGCAGAGAGGAAGAGGCCCTCTATCTCTTTTCCTCCTTTCGAAGGTCCTCTTCCGAGAGCCCGAATGAGTTCATCCTCGCCAGTGTCCTGCGAGCCTGTGTTCAATCAGGGGCTGTCGATCACGCTGCTCAAGTCCATGGCCTTGCAGCAAAGTCGGGTTTTGATTCGGATGTCTTCGTGGGTACTGCCTTGATCAACTTCTACACGAAAATTGGAAGCATGGATGAGGCGATGTCGATATTTTATGAGCTTCCGGTGACGAATTCAGTGACTTGGACGGCGGTCATCACGGGTTATTCACAGATAGGGAAGAGTGCGACATCCCTACGGTTGTTTAACCAAATGAAGGAATCTGGAGTCCCGCCTGATAGATTTGTTCTTTCAACCGTCGTTCGTGCTTGCTCAGCCTTAGATTTTCTTGATGGTGGGAGGCAGATCCATGGGTATGCGTATCGAAGTGGAACAGAAATGGATGTCTCGATAAATAATGTGCTCATAGATTTGTACTGCAAGTGCTCTAAAGTGAGGATTGCGCGTCGGCTGTTTGACTGGATGGTTGTCAAGAACCTGGTGTCATGGACTACGATGATTGCAGGGTATATGCAGAATTCATCTGATTTGGAAGCAATGGATTTGTTTCTTGAAATGATCAAATTAGGGTGGCAACCCGATGGGTTCGCTTGTACGAGTATTTTAAGTTCGTGCGGTTCTTTAATGGCCTCGAATCAAGGGAAGCAGGTTCATGCGTATGCCATCAAAGCTAAATTGGAGTCTGATGAGTATGTAAGTAATGGTCTTGTTGATATGTATGCTAAATGTGGTTATCTAGTCGATGCGAGAGCTGTCTTTGATGCTATGATCGAACACAATGTTATTTCTTACAATGCTATGATCGAAGGATACGCGAGGCATGAGGAGCTTGTGGAAGCAATTGCCCTGTTCAATGGGATGAGATCAGGGTCACCGCATCCAAGCCTCTTGACATATGTTAGTCTCCTTGGGTTATCAGCTTCATTATCAGCCATTGATTTAAGCAATCAGATTCACTGCCTTGTCATTAAAGCTGGTGTGGCATTGGACCTTTACGCTGGTAGTGCTTTGGTTGATGTTTACTCAAAGTGCTTGTGCACTGATGATGCCAGAGCTGTGTTTGATGAGATGGATCAGAGAGATCTTGTGGTGTGGAATGCTATGATTTTTGGGTACACCCAGAATGCTCAAGGCGAAGAGGCTCTCAAACTCTTCCATCAACTGTGTGTTGCTGGGATGAGACCTAATGAGTTCACTTTTGTTGCACTTGTCACAGTGGCTAGTAATCTTGCAAGCCTGTTCCATGGCTTACAATTCCATAGTCAGATCATAAAAGCAGGTTTGGACTTTGATCCTCATGTTTCAAACGCACTTATTGACATGTATGCAAAGTGTGGTTGCATCGAAGAAGCGTGGGTGTTGTTTGACTCAACTCATGGAAGGGATGTTGTTTGCTGGAACTCAATGATTTCAAGATATGCGCAACATGGGCATGCAGAAGAAGCCCTTAAAGTGTTCCAGCTAATGAGACATGAGGAGATTGAACCGAGCTATGTTACATTCGTCGGTGTACTATCAGCATGTAGCCATGCAGGGCTCACTGAGGAAGGACTATGCCACTTTCACTCTATGAAGGACAAATACGGGATCAAACCGGGCATGGAACATTATGCTTCTGTGGTTACGCTTTTGGGTCGTGCAGGGAAATTGCAGGAGGCAAAGGAATTTATTGAGCAGATGCCTATTGAACCTGCTGCGGTTCTGTGGAGGAGCTTGCTCAGCGCATGTCGAGAGTTTGGTAATGTTGATTTGGGAAGGTATGCAGCTGAAATGGCAATCTTGAAGGATCCGAAAGATAGTGGGCCATATGTCCTGTTGTCGAATATATTTGCTTCCAGGGGAATGTGGGCAGATGCGGAGAAGGTGAGAAAGGGAATGGATTATATCGGGGCAGTAAAAGAACCGGGATACAGTTGGATTGAAGTAATGAAGGAGGTGCATGTATTTATCGCAAGAGGTAGGGAGCATCCAAAGGCAGACTTGATCTATTTGGTGTTGGATGGGCTGATGCAGCTAATCAAGGTTTCTGCACATGAACCTGAAACCACTGAACTTTTAATGGGCGATCTAAATGGTTGATGTCACAGTAGGATCATCGATTTGTTCTATCTACATCAGTGTGGAAAAGAAACGGGTCATTTTCAGATTGAAGCATTAGTGTCAAGAGCCCTGGAGCATGCTTATGTAACAGGTTCAGCTGCTACTCATGACAAAAAAAGATGTGCAAAAGAGAGGGTGAGCAGCAGCAGATTGATAAGAAGAGAAGGAAGATGTGCTGCGCAGCATCAATCTAGGAACCGTGCGACACTTATTTATTCATAAGAAAGGGCAGGCCACTTGATTAGGAGGGGTGGACCAAAATGCTGTAAACAGTGGCAGGTTTCCACAAAACCCTAATGGGTGAATCTGGGCTTGCTTCAGGCTTAAGTAACAACCCATTTACGATAGACCCTGACCTCATCAATATTCATAAATACCCATCCTCAAGCTGGAGCATGACTCTCAATCATGCCAAGCTTGATAATTATATTTATCAGCTGGTCTTGTTTCATAGCTTTGGTTAAAACATCAGCCAATTGGGAAGCTGATCAGACTGTCATTCTTACAATTCGTTCCAATAAAATCACTAATTGAGAAAGGGAAATCAAGAGGACTTGAAACTTGAGGATGTCAGGAACTTCCTCGTCTTCAGAATGAAAGTTCAATAAATTTTGCTGTTTAAGGTGAACTTGCTACTGTCTATTCTAACCATCTGACTGCAGCAAAGAGTCATTCATATGAGGATGTATTTATTACACTTAATAGTACTCTCTTCTATTCTGTATTTGACAATGATGCATATGTATGCAGTGATACTTGCTGCACATGGTGCACCTGAATTTTTAATAAAGCCAGCATCAATTAGTCTAGCTTAAGTGTCTTATTTAACTGTGAAGCAGAAAACAAACATATACCCTTTCTAAGAAGGATCCCATTGCTTTTCCTTATGAAGTGGGATGAGTGCCAGACTTGCTGTAATTTAAAGAGATATTTATTTCTATAGTAGAGCAGTCGGTAGATGCGACTCTTGGCTGAAACTGAAGGTGAGGATACTTCGAAGATTGGATCTCAGTCACCCTTTCGTTTATGTGGTGATGCAATGAGGAAACTGCCACCATCTAATTTTAGTAGTCTTACATCCACTGTTCCATTCATTGACCAACAGGATTGTTTGGCATGGATACCTTCTCTACATGACCTAAAGAAGCCAGTCTTAAGCAGGGACAAGGTTTGGAACGAGCCTTGTACCAACCAGAGAGCTTTTCAAAAACATGCATAAGGAATAGTTAATTTGCTTATACCAGCATGCTACTCCAAATGAAGATATCACATACTATTCTTGGCATAAAGTTCTCAATTTGTGCCTGCTTTTTTTTTATGACAAAAACAACCTGAGCCTAGAGTTTTCCATAGATCGTATCCAAAAGTAAATGGGAGCAACTTGTGCCATAACTATACCAATAGGCATAACTATTCCCCTTCCACTTCTCTTATTCTAGAACCAGATGTAGCTGTAGTGATCAGGCATTCTCAGTTTAAATCAATATTTCAGACTTGTGATTTTCATCTCTGAATCCCAACCAACATTTATGCTGAACATACACTAGTCCTGCTTAACCATAGACAGATAATCATCATGTCTGAACAAGGTCTAAAATATTTTTATATCTAATCCACATTCTATCAAACTAAACAGATGAGATCCATGGCTAATTCTAGTGGCAACAATCAGTTTCAAGAAAAATAGCAGAACAAAATTTTCCCACATCTAAAATTTTGTAATTTTCAAAGACTAAAAAGATAACCATGACATAGCTGGTGTTGGAAACCACCTATTCTGTGCAAGAAGTTTATAGCCACGACAAAAGAAGTTGCTTACAGACTCTTACAAGTTTGAAAATAACCAATTCAAATATGCTTCTTTTATTGGCTGATAAAACAAAAGATTCGAACCAAGCTTAAGTATATCAGCTCAAATCTCAAGAAACAGCTGCAAAGAAGTTCATCTGTTGGCTGTACTTTTGCTGTAAATCTGAGTGCTCCATGTTATAACCCACCTCTGGTATGAATTTAATGATGCATTCACCTGCTTAAGGCATATCACTGAATCCACAACTTCAGATATGTGGATTTATGATCATCCAAAGCAAATGGTACTGCCAATAAATCATCTTTTTTCATCCCATTCTTCCTTTCCTTCCCCTCTTTGCTCAATTCCCTTGTGATAGCATAAATAGTTGAGTTGCAAAGCATCAATGGTCCACAACATCATGCTTACGGACGATCCGCAGTTCGCAGAATCACCCTTGCTACATATCCATACCCCAAGAACTTGCTCTCTACAGTTTAATCATGACTTCAAACAAATCAAATAATGATGCAGAATTTTGTCGCTCAGATATCTGGCAAAGGCAATATGATCACTGTGTCTACAAAATAGAGACTTTGGATTATGGCTCAGTCACAAGTCCCTAACAGCAATTATTCATAAAACTCCACTACATCCAGGCATCTTCTTCAGTCTACCACTCTGCATTGCTCTCCTGACGAGAAACACATCCATCCACCTACCGGCATCTGCATAGATATTAGACAGGAGTACTCTGGCAGCCCCATGAGTGGGCTCCAGCCTTGTCAAACTCTCTGCAGCCTTCTCCCCAATCTCCAGATTTCCATGAGTCCTGGCAGCAGCCAGCATACTCCCCCATATCGCCACATCTGCTTTCATGGGCATCGCCTTGATCATCTGCTCTGCCTCTTCTAGACACCCAGCTCGGCCTAGAAGATCAATCATGCAGCCATAGTGCTTTATGGTTGGTTCTATCTTATACTTTCTTCTCATTAACTCGAAGTAGCATCTCCCTGAATCTACCAAACCTGCATGGCAGCATGCGCTCAATACTCCTATAAAGGTGATCGAATTGGGTTTAATGTTTCTTCTTTGCAAATCGGAGACTATGCTCAGGGACATATCTGCATGCCCATGCATCGCCAAACCACATATTATTGCATTCCAGGGCGACACTGAAGCTGACCCCTCCTTTACATGATCAAACACTTGGATTGCAACTATGATGTTCCCACGCTTTGCATACATATCAATAAGCCCTGCGCTTAAATTATCAGTTAGAGGGATGGACCTGTTAATCACATAGTCATGGATCCACTTCCCTTGTTCCAGGGTGCCGGAACTTGCAACAGCAGAGAGAACGCTCACCAACGTGATCTCATTGGGCTCAAACCCCATTGATAGCATCTCTCGGAAGAGCTCCAAAGCAAGATTGGACTGCCCGTTCTGGACATAGCCAGCAATCAAGGTACTCCATGAGACAACATCCTTTTCAGGCATGTCATTGAAGAGCTCCCTCGCGGCATCCACCATGTTGTTCCGCACTAGCCCCACCATCAGTGCATTCCAGCATGAAACATGTGACTTGCATCCCAATTCGAATTGCAGGCAAGCAAGATCAATGAGCTTGCATGCACCATAGAAATGGATCAGTGTCACCTGCATGAAATCGTAGGAATCCAATCCGGTGTTTATAATTGCAGCATGCAATTGCTGACCTTCTCGAACTGCAGAGCAGCGGCCGCAGGCCGAGAGCAAATCAACCAGCAGGACTTCATTCGGCCTCACATCAGAATTTTGCAGCATTCCACAAAGCGTGATCAAAGCTTCCTCCAACCTATCAACCTTTAAGTACCCATCGATCATCGTACTCCAGGAAACCAAATCTCTTGCTGGAATCCTCTCAAACAAGTCTACAGCTTGATCAATGAGGCCGGCCTTAGCATAACCATTGAGCATCGCATTCCAGGTAACTGTGTTCTTCTCTGGCATCCGATCGAAAACAGCTCGAGAATCACTCAACTGCGAGCACACGGCATAGGCATGGACCAGATTGGTCGCGACGAGGACATACTCATCAAGCCCACATTTTGTGGCCACGGCGTGGGACATAGAGATTCCTCGTGGTGAGCTCAAGCGGGAGCAGGCGGAGAGGACGCTTGCGAGCGTGACCTCATTCGCCGCGACGCCTGCGGCGGCCATGTCGCAGAAGACGGAGAGGGCCTCGGCAGGGCTGCCGGCCTGGGCGAGGGCCATGATCATGGAGGTGAATGTGACGCGGTCCCGGCGAGGCGCCGCGTCGAACAGGTTGCGGGCGTCCGCGAGTCGGCCGGCCTTGGCGTGGGCGGCGATCATGATATTCCAGGAGGCGGCGTCCCGGAGCAGGGGGGCGTCGGGGGAGGAGAAGAGGCGGGCGGCGTCATCGAGGCGGCCGCACTTGGCGTAGAGGTTGAGGAGGGCGTTGCGGACGAAGTGGTTGGAGCGGGCGAGGCCGGACTTGAAGGCGAGGGCGTGCAGGGGCTCGCCGGAGCGGAGGGAGGTGGCGGAGGACTTGAGGGCCGCAACGAGGGAGAACTCAAGGGGTAGTTGGCCGTCGGCATGGAGGCAGCGTTTGAGAACTCGAGGGAAGAAGGCCGTGCCTCTTGCGGCATCGAGCATTAGATGCGTCTCTCTTTCTTTACAAGCGTGTTTTTCGGAATGCCGACTTCTCGCCTATTTACGGCACTCATTTTTTATTTATTGCTTTTTTATAACGAAAATATGGTTATAGTCAAGCTTGATATGATTATAACTATGTACCGGCCATCAATTTACCGTAATTTATATTAAAGAAAAAGCTACCATCATCGTATCATCCCCATTGCTATGAATAAATTTGTAAAACTAGATAAGCTGACTTTATTCAAGTTTATTCAGTTTTTTTTTTAGGTTTATTCACAAACTTAGATGCTGGTATCCATAAGTTAATGGAAGAAAAAGGTTTCCTCTCTCAATTTTTATCTATTCATGCAACTAAACAGATCTTGGAAGGAGAAAAATAATCTGTTATACTATATGATGCCAACTTCTCTGACGATGCATGAAATGTGTCTAATATTTTTGTTTCTATTTTTTTTTTTTTTTGGCTGAAACGGACATTTCATACATCACGGATAGGGATACACCCAATATGAGGATGATAGTGTTATTTTGATGATTAACACAACCATTGAGGAAATATATAATTAAGTACTACAAGTTAACATGATACATCATTACTGAATTCAACACTCTCGATACATTAGAAGAATGAGATCAAGATGTCTTTCAATGATTAATAATGAGATAAAATTTGTAATAGAAAAGGGATAGTGAATTCTTAATTCTAATTCAGCAAAGTTTCAAGTGAAACGTACTCTTAAGGGTAAAATAGTAATTTTTATTGTTAAGAGTATGTAGCACTACCATGGCATACATTCAAAATTGCTTGAAGTATATTTCATTGATTGTATAGATGAGTCTAACCTTAAGATGCAGCAAAGTATGAAATGAGTCGACCCCAACAAAGGTGGAGTCGACCCTGGCACATCATGGAACCATCAGGCACACCTCTACGAAAATGGCACGAATAAACAGTAGTGGAGTCGACCCCAAGTATGCTTGAGTCGACCCCAGCTTCAAGCCTCAAGAAAAGAAGTCTCTGGAATTTACTGAGAGGGCCGACCCCAACTTTCCCTAAGCCGACCCCAAATGGAGCCGAAACTAAGAATGCTTGAGTCGACCCCAACTAAACATGAGTCGACCCCAAGGCTATGTCGTTCAAAACTGTGTTTCTGAAATCCCTGAGAGGGTCGACCCCAATGGAACTTGAGTCGACCCCACTGTAGCTTGAGTCGACTCCAAAAAGAGTTGAGTTGACCCCAGTGAAAAACAGCTGAAATACAAGGTTCTGTGATTCCTGAGAGGGCCGACCCCGCTGTAGCAGGAGTCGACCCCAGTGAAAGTTGGGTCGACCCCAGTGGAAGTTGGGTCGACCCCAAGTATGATAAACAGTGGTTTGAGTCGACCCTAGGAAAGTTTGGGTCGACCCCAGCACGGGCAGAAGCTTAACGGCTAGTTCTGCGGAAGTACTTTTTGACCTCCCAACGGCTAGTAACGGATAGTTTTTCAAATCTAACCAATGGGGAGTAACCTAAACATGTGGGAAAGTATTTATAATGATACTATTCATCAGAACAAGTTATCTTTCGCATGAAAATCAAAGTTCACTCAAGAAAGATAAAGCCCTAGTATTCTTCATCAAGGTGCTTCATTCAATAGTTAAAAGGAAGTGGTTGAGCAGATCATAAGAGGCATTAAGAGCTTCACCAACCCTTGAAGAGTAATGCATTCATTGACAAAAAAGAGAAGAGCCATATCAAAGCGATAACTATATTCTAACTCTTCTTTGTAGCTTATATTTGTTATATTTGCTCATTTAGGAGTTTCAACCTTCTTCTTCTTCTTAACAATCTTGTAAGGTTTGTTGGTGAGCCCGTAAAACCAACAGTGTAGGTTTGTTGGTGAACCCGTAAAACCAATAGTGTAGGTTTGTTGGTGAGCCCGTAAAACCAATGGTGAAGATTTGTTGGTGAGCCCGTAAAACCAACATAGATTTTTGGTGATCCCGGAAAACCAAGTGTAAAAATTTTTGGATTGTGAGCCCGAAAAATAATCCAACTATAATCTGCGGAATTATAGTGAATTCCCAAAGGGTCACTTGAGGAGTGGACGTAGATGCATAGGAGAGCACCGAACCACTATACTTCTTGTTGTTTGTATTGTGTATTGTTCTAACTTCACTATTTTTAGTTAATCTATATTAACTAAATCACTCACTCATCAATTAACATAATTAAGGAATCGAAAATTAAGAAAAACCAATTCACCCCTCCCTCATGGCTTGTCACCTTGGGCAACACAATAAAATCGGCAAACAAAAGATTTCATAATGCAACAGGCATCTCACCCTCTCCAACCCACAGGGTGCCTTCTGAGTGGTTCGCTACATATGCCGCCACCCAGTGCCCCGTTAGCCTCACAATATACATGCATAGCTTGAAATGTAATGCCCTCTCTCACCATCAACCAAATATCACCGAGCAGGGGATAAACATCTTCATCCCTGCTCGTGCTCCGTCGAACCCAGTCGATCTCCGTGGTCGAATCACCCTCCAAGAGTATGAAGGTCGCCTGAAGCACGCGCCGCGCTTAACGCAATCCCATCCAAGCCGCTCGTAACTCTGCTCCTAGAACTGAGGTGTCGAAGATCTGATTTTTTTCACCTTTTAATTATAATTTTTTCCCTGCTAAATAGCAAGAGAAAAACATACACAAACTTTGATGGTTCATTTACAGTAGGAACCCGCCACAGGAGCTAACATATGGAAACTATTGCGATGCGAACATATGGAAGACCGGCATTATCCTAACTGTTTATAGAGCAACCAAAATATCCATCCAAGTTGGGCAAGTAATGCTGAGTCAAGAGTTTTGGCTTCTATCCAGACACCAGCACCTGTAATCAGCTACTGACATACCGAGCAGATCATCCGGAGACATCTTGACGAGTCCCTTCAACCTTGAGGAATCAAAACAATTATATGCCTTGGTATCAAAAGTTACATTGCTCTCGTTTGACGTTAGAAACTCAGTTTGGTGTATCTGAGATCGCATCCTTTTATATAGCCTTAATGCAGCAACACAATCTTCATAGGGATCATGTGTACCATTTTGGATCTCATACCTACAAGAACCAACCCTTAGAATTATATACCCAATACTGAGTGGAGTGTAGCTTTGTGAAGTTTGTCACAATTGCATAAGTATATACTAACAAGCTAGAAGATAAAAAAACATTTCACAAATAAGCTGATAAAAATTATTGAGACTGCACAATCCAATGGTCCAAATGTTTTTCAAAGCACGGTGTCAATGATGCTCCATTATGATTATCCAAAATGAAGATAATAACTTCAATTCAGTAGTTAATTTTCGCCAAGCATATATAAAGTGGAAAAAAAAGGAATAAGAATGAACAAGATGATTAAGATTGAATTTTCACTCATAATCAAAGCAAGATGAATAAAATTTAAATGCACAGAGTAAATTTTTGTTATGCCCACCATTGCTTTTCTGTCCTTTTATTTTGCAACATTACTTTTTCACTTATAATTAACTATTTAATGGATGCAAAGTAATAAATTAGCATTTCTTTTTATTGACCCTTTCAGTTAGAATCGAATAAAATGATGCATGCCGAAGGAAAGTCGAACAGGGAAACCTTGGGGCGGGGGGGGGGGGCGGGGGGGTGGCTTGTGAGGATTAGGGATTAAGAAAAATAAGAAATTGGAACATTTCTAGTTGTTAGGTGTTTATAACTTGAAGTTCAAAAGTCAAATATCTAGATAGAAAATAAGTAACAATTTTGTTTTGCGGGGTTCTCTAAGGCCAGTGTTGTCGATAATGGACCACCTATCGAAACCACTATTTATCATTGTCATGAAAATAAAAGCCATAATTTGCGCAGTCAAACCTCCAACCTTTTCTTATCTCATCTTTCTCATAATAAGAATAGTGGCTATCATAATGATTAATATTGGAAGTTATCAAAGGAATTAACAATAAAGGTTAAATAGTTGATTGTCACTGTTAACAGATCAAAATATTATTTGATTTTGATCGTTATTTGAATTTTAGAAATTTTTTTATTAATTGGATAAACAGTGGAAAGGCAAAAAGTGAGCACTGTTACCACCATAAGATGACCATTATAATGGGTAAATAGCTAAACTAGGGCTGCTTGTTTAAATACTCTCATCATGAATATGCATAACAAATTGACGGGCCTTCGAAACCATTACAACAGGCAAAGGGACATTATTTTCAATCATGATGTTGAAAAAGAAAAAAAAAACATATTTCCATTCAAAGACTTAATTTTGGCAACATTAAATGAGTTCAGCTATTGTAAAGGTTACTTGCCCTAAGTAC
Organism: Phoenix dactylifera; assembly: GCF_009389715.1. Lineage (NCBI taxonomy): Eukaryota > Viridiplantae > Streptophyta > Magnoliopsida > Arecales > Arecaceae > Phoenix > Phoenix dactylifera. Next base: position 2,080,191 of record NC_052403.1, on the reverse strand, counting down.
GTCTGAGTGAGGTACTTCAGTGAGAAGCTGACTGAATCATTAGTTCTCTTTAAGGGACGATATTGGGCTGTATCCCTGCATATAGGAAAAAAAACAGGAGAAGATGCGGAGTGTTACAATAGCATTCCTTTTTTAAAAACATCAGCAGTCCAGTAAGAGTGACATCAGAATATTACCTTATCAAGTGAGGAGGGTAATTCATTTTCAAACAATCTAAATCATGATCTAAGTCATGACCTACAAGAATCCTAGCGTTTCCACCTTCCAGACGGGCTCGTGATATTGATTCTCCATTATACAATATCTTCTCAATTTTTTTTCTAACTTCCAAGAGAGGCATTCCATCTACCAAATGGTCTTCAGTTATACCAGTTATTTCAAATCTGAAAGAATTTCCAAATGCAAATCTTATCTAGTGTTTCCTGATTAATCTGTAGTCAATAACATATCTAGTTTTCGAGCATGATGAATGAAAGGTACCTGAAATTGGTGACAGGAATTATAGGCTTCACATATGAGTGGAAGATCACATTTTCATTTTCATCAATTAAGCATACACGCGCACAGAGATCAAGTGATCCATCACTTCCCCCACCAACCATCTCACAGTCCATGGCAACAACTTCAGGAACTTGGTTACCATTGCTTCCCATGATTAAGCTAGGCATATCCGTTTCAGCCTGAGCATAATTCTCCACAATAGACATTGTCATATTTCCCTATAAGAATTGCTATTCCATTAAGAAAAGTAGTTGTAAAGCACTAGGAAGTAGGAACATAAGCTTTTGCAATTATAAAAGCATTGCAGTATGAGAACTTGGTCTTTATTTTGCAAACCAAACATACTTACGTGGTAAGCAGGACTCAAGCGACATAAGTCTTTATGCAGTCTGAGAGCATTGGCGCTCTCGAGAATGTTCAAACAAAGATCACAACCACTAGCAGCAAATACCTCTGCACAGTGGCGCTTTGGCAGTGGACCTAAATATTAATGATGATGAACAAACAAATCCATTAAAAACAATGAATGGCATGAGCATAACAAAATGAGCAAAGACCAATGTTAAAATTAAAATGCATCAGCACTGCAATCATATGGACCCCATCTCAGCCAATTCAGCTTACTTATGCTCTTAGTATCACATAAAGATTGAAATCTAAGTTTTCATTTAAAAGGATACAGAGCTTAAATATGATATGGCTAATTGTAAATCAACTTTAAGTTTCAAAATATGATTAAATTGATACCTATAAGATGTTCCCTCACCGATGCTAGTGTTCTGCAGTGCTTATTGCAGACACCACACTTAGGTTCATGAATGGAGTGATATGACACTCGCATATGCTCAACAAGATGTTCCTTTTTCTTGAATTGCTGGTAGCACGCCGAGCATTTGTGCCTGTTAACAGCTAGGATTACTATTTAAGCTTGATTTAACATTTAATAGCAAGAAAGTCTAACAAGCCATCGAGCAAGACTTGCTCTAATTATACACTAAAGAGAACACAAACAGATTAGAAGTGAAACCACTAACATATGTGGTATGTAACAATCTATGCACCTGGTAGTTTGGTAACTAATTTGACATTACTTCACCTGGTGAAAAAATTCATGGATGCGGAGAAAAAGTTTGTGAGGAATTAGGGACAATGCAAGCGATAAATGAGTATTTAAGGATATAAAGGCATCTCAATGAATAAGAGATACTTAGAAAGTTACGGAAATATTATAAACAATTAGCATAAAATCATGAATTATTTGTGAAAATTGTTAGAAATTCACAATCTTCCTTCTCATTAAGTTGGCACAAAATTGGAAGCGAAATTTGTGATGAAAAATCAAGAATAATTGGATAAGTTTTCAATAACTCAAGCAAATTTTGGTATATATCGCATGTGCTGAAACTACTTGATATGCTTGTTTGTGGTACATAAATTTTGGGGGGGGGGGAGCCGTTTGTTTTGCATTCTGCCGGCTTCACATTTAAGCCGGCTAGTGCAGTAGTAATGTTTTAATATTTTAATATAACAAGAAATACACCCACAGATGCACATACACACACTCACACACTCACACACACACACACACACACACACACACACACACACACACACACACACACACATATATATACATATATATATATGGGGATTGATAACCTACTCTCTCTCTCCGGTGTGTGTGTGTGTGTATGCATATACATACGTATATATATATACATACATATATCTATCTATATATATACATACATCCATATATCTATCTATATATATACATACATCTATATACATACATACATACATACATACATACATACACATACATACATATATATGTGTGTGAGAGAGAGAGAGTATTAATTAGGGGGTTGAGAATGTGAGTTAATGTGGGATTGTAAAAAGACATAAAATACCCTTAAGAGTTATAAAAAGTAAGAATATTTTTTGTCCAATAAAAAATGGGTAGATTGATAACCTACTATAACAGAGAGTAGGTTATCAATCCCCTATATATATATATAAAGAGAGAGAGAGAGAGAGAGAATTATCAAAATTTAACATTTGCACTATAAAAATTTTGAATCCAGTATATTAAAACATAGATTGATCGATACTTTTATGAGATATTATTTGACAAAGACCGTTGGAAAAACATAATCCATTCCAGGTAGTGCAGAGCAAGGTATTAAGATTACAATGATTTAAGTTATATTTATCTATATATATATATATGAAGTGACAAAGGACAAGATGGAGTAGTACACTTTTTGTTGTTTCAGAAAAAAGACCAAAGGTAGTCTCATCTATTCATAGGTGTAAATAACATGATTCTGTCCATGACTGCCAAATGCTTAACCTAACTAAGAAACAATTTTTCTAACAATGGCATTCTAGTTGTTAGTGAAAACTTAGTTATACAATCTGCAACATGAAGTATGACTGTTGCATCTTTCAGGTACCCCCTAACTTGTCTGCAAGGCTAGGCGGGCATCATAAATTGCCCAAGATTCAGAATGGAGCAGTGAGAATTGCAATCAAATCCAGTTTAATGGGTCCTGTTCCTGTACCTCCCTGGCGTTCTTTCTCTGTGTGTGTTGTTTGTGGGGGGGGGGGGGGGGGGCAATTGTGTGTGAGAGAGGGAGAACTTGTTATATGAAGTGTCCCTATGTTTTTAGTATAAGCTATCACGGCTAATTATCACTTTAAGTATCTTGACGCATCTTGAATAATATTAAATGAACCTAGAAAATAACTTAAAACAACTTGCAAATCCATGGTTCTATTATTTTGTTTATAGGTACCATGTCTTTCTCTCCTTCCTCCTTTCAGTTTCTCTTCTTGGATAGACACCAAAGCAATGTATATATATGTTGTATCCCTTTGTCAAAGTTTTTGGAGGTTGTGATATTTGATACTTGAGAACACTCGGACATTTTGCACTCATGCCACATCTCTAGGTAACACTGGCTACATGTACGGGCATTGCCATCAAAGAAGAGGTGAAACCCAACAATATGCAGATGAAGAAAATGAAGAATCTAAGAAGCTTGATTTTGAGGAGAGAAAGGCGATGTATGTAGGATAGCCTCATGAGACTTGCACATAAATATGATTGATCTCCAAAATCTATACACAAGAATTAGAAGTATGTTTATAAATTCTTCCATTTGAAAGCTGAACCCTAAAAAGGACATTAAGCTCAAACCTCAAAAATCCCATCTTTGATATTTGCTCCACATTACAACATCCTCCAGACTCTCATCTAATCTAAATTGTCAATATGTCGAGGTGCAAGCAAAAATCTATCATAGGTTCACCAGCAAAAGAACAAGAAAAATTGCCTCACAGAGTTATTGTAAAATAAGGATAAAGTATACATATCTTACTTCATAATCATACCTCATATCCATGCACAAACTCAAAAAACATAACCATAAGGATAAGCATGATTACACAGTGTTAGAGAGGAATTTGGTCCTTTTGAAGGCTAATAACCCTTAAACGCATACAACAGAGAGCTTGAAGGAAGTGGCACAAGATAAAACTTACATCAACACATGCATAAGCATCTAACATCTCCTTATTCACACCCATTTTGTCTTATAGATAAACATATACAGAAATGAAGAAGCCGATTGAATGGAAAAAGGTCCTGCTTGGATCCGTAAAACTAGAAGCGGAAATGCCACCTTAATAACATCAAATCTAGACAACATTTTTTTCATAGCATATTCAATGTTTCCACATAACATATCTATATAGCAACGTCGTATGAAATAGAAAAAAAGATAATACTTTAAAAGCAGCGATTTGTAAAGCTTTAAATAAGCACGCTTCAGCAAAATCCTTGTATCATAACTACATATGTGTCAGCCAAACAGCACCATCAAAAATATTAGATTTTTTTTTTTGAATGGCAATCTTCCTACAACGGGCAGTGGGAATGCAGGGGAAGTGAAACTCTCTCATTGTCTCCATTTTCTGGAAATAGGTGTTAGAGCCTCTGTGGACGATACTCCAATCAAAAGATATTTCCCAAGGACAAGTCGTATAATTGCGGCAGTAGAGAGAAATGCTAATAAACCACCAACGGGAGAAACCATTCATTGAGGAATAAAATCAAATATAAAGAGCGTCATGCCTATTTAGATCAAAACAGTCAAAAAACCAATGGAAAAAAAGGAAGAAAAAAAAACAACAACAGAACCCTGGAAAAAATCGAACGCGTGCTAGATTTCCCCCCCAAAAAAGGAAATCATATGAAGAAAATATGAGAAGCTCGAGATGTTTAGGAACACTGACCGTCGGGTTATGGTAGGCTCCGGCTGGGGATCCAGATCCATACGAGGTGGTAAGCTAAGGGAAAACCGGAGATAAACGAACCGGTTGCGATTGTGGAAGAAAGGATGTGAAGAATAACGCAATGACGGAGAGCTCTTAGCGCAGATCTTTTGCTCGGTTGCTAACTCTCACCGACTGAGAGACGAGAGCTCTTTTGGTAGAGAGAGACGAGAGCCTTAACAGAAGCCAAAAATAAAAAGAATCTGCCGTTTCCGCCTTATTTTAGCTAATAATTTAGCTTGATACCCAGACCCATTGGATTCACTATTACCACTTCAGGTAAGTCTGGCTAGATCCAGGCGTAAAATCTACACCAAAAACTTTCCGAAACCATAGATTTCCAACATAATTTCCAATTAATATATATATATATATATATATATATATATATATATATATTGAAATGTTCGGATGCCATGATAACATGGTCAGCCTTAATGAATTTATATTGCAATATCTCCTAATTCATATAAGTTATGGATTAGATCCACTCTAATACTATTTATAACAACTCAAGACCTCATCCAAAAATAACTAATCAGAAGTCATTATTTTTATTTTTTAATTTTATATAAATATTCAAGATCTATCCAGCGAATAACAGATATGGGACTAAATACACGTCCACATAAATTCTCACATGGTTAATCGAGAGCATTCCAGGTTTGGATTTCCAAATAGGATACCGAAAGTATATAAAAAAAAAAAAAAGTCCATTCTAAAGAAGATTTTGACCTTCAAAAATAGCTAAAAACAAAATTAAAATAGATTTTTACTGGTCACAGGAATTTTAAAATTGTTTGTATAAATAGAGAGATTGTAAGTATTCTATTTTAACTAATAAAAAAAATAATCTACAATCTTTCTATTTTGTTTTTTTTTTACTCTTACGAGATCTAAATTGAGCTGGGTCCAAGGAAATTTCTTTCTTTTTTTTTCTTTTTTTTTCAATCAGACCGGCTAAGATTAGCCCCTGAGTTTGGTAGTGAAGCCCAGCCTCGTACAAGGAGGCTTGTCAAGAGAAAGATTGCTTGCCATGCTTATAAATTTATCGTGCATAGGCTAAGCTGATTCATGAACTCAATACATCACCCTAGCAGCCAAGCATTCCTCTCTCAGCGCATGCGCACTTGCATCATTTTAAGGCAAAGCTACATTGCAACAACTGCTTTGGCGCGATAAATAGATATATATATAGCATTAAATCCTCACAGTAATATCCAGTGCTCTGATCCCAACTCCTCAGTTTGCAGGCTTTACCTGCAAACAAGCATTGCCCTTCACAGGAAGATTTCACGCCATCAAATGGAAGTACCTACAAAAATATCAAGGTTATAGAAATGGGGAAAGAAAAAGAAGAAAAGATACCAACGGGCGTAATCTTATAGTTAGATGTCCCTTCTATAAGTTCAGGGACTCACCATTTTGTTAATTGGATGAAGTTGGTTCATGTTAGCTCAGTGGAAAAACTTATAAAAATGTTGAGGTTCTAGGGGGAAACTGAAGAAAAGGTATCAAACAAGCATAATATTTGAGCTATTAAGGACTGAATAAATTTCTGCAATCCCAAGGACCAAGAACAACGCAAGAAAAATGTAGGTGTTTAAAAGGTGTTTAAAGGTAACATAGATATCTTGCTGCAAGCATTGATAACAAGCATCAAAAACCTCAAAAGAAACTACACCCTATCAACCACCACACGCTTCTCTCCTTATAGCGTTAACAGGAGTATCAGTGTCCACTCCATCGAGGGGGAGTCGAACATATCTCACCGCTGATCCCCTGATAACAAAAGGCGAGTTCGAGCTTGGACTATCAACCACCACGGGCTTCTCTCCTTGTTGCATCATGAAGAATATCAATGTCGACTCCATCAGGAGGGAGTTGAACATATCTCACCACCGATCCCCTGATAAAACAGTTTCTTACCGACAACTGCAAAATAACAGAGCCAGCATAAAAATTTATACTCTGCAAACTATACAAATAACAGAGGCCCTTTAAATGATTGATGCATAATGAAAGCATGGGAAGCAGTACACTTGATAGAGAATTGTAGAAGTTTGACAACAAAGCATGAGAAGCGATGCAATGATGCACAAAAGTGAAGTCGCAATGATCTATGTTATGTTAGTAAAGAAAGCTTAAAGCTTATAGAGACTTAAGACAATAAAATTATATATTTTCATCATTTCATATGATTGATTTGAGAATGAAAGGATGGGGAATCGATGACTATAAACAAAAGCTAGCAATATAGCCCTTTCTAACGGCTACGAAAAATGCCAAAACACTAGTGGAGTTAAATAATATAATACAATGGTAAGTCATTCTTCCATGGTGCTGATCAAAGAAGTATCAACAGTTGGATGTCATGGAACAGAAATATGATGTATAAGTTTTGTTTTGCAACAATTTACGTAAGAGTGCAACTCGACTTTGCGGCCTTCCCTTTTTCTGGGCAGAGTACAGGGTAACTTATAGAAGAAGAATCTACAATTGGTCAGATGCAGCACGATAATAAGACAACGACAGAGAAACAAATAGCCAAAAATAGAAAAACCATAATGGTGAAAGCTGTAAAGGTGCAGAGAAAGGAGCAAGACATACAAAATTTAGGACCAGCACGATGGTCATGCGACAATGACAAAATCAACTACATTGTCTCTTCTAGTTACATAGAAAAGGATTAGCCATAATGATCAACCAAACATGTAATGATCAAAAGTAGCTGTCAATTTGTTTGAAGTAAATAATGCAGCTTCAACAAAATGAATGCAGATCAAACATTTAAACTGGTGATAATGCAATTTAAAACATAAAACCTTAGCCAGTAGATATTTTCCGATGTACGTGGGTTTCGCCTTGTAAATTAAGTACAATCAACAATGCTTAATCAGTCAGGTAGTACACATTTAGAAGTACTTGGCACAGATTTATTTCCATGTGGCACGCACCTTTTATTTTGCGGCACATACTTATAACTACTTGGTACACATTTAATTCCATTTGATGGCACTTAGTTAAAGACATACTCTAAATTGGATAATTGTGTTGTTTTTGTTTCCGTCATCCAGCCAGAGTGAAGGACCTACATTGGAAAGTTTACATATCCGCTTAAAAGTGGCTAAGAGGTCTTTGTTTTTGGTTGATAAGAGGGTGTCCAAAGTTGAGAAGGTCCTCCGAGATAATGGTCTCTTGGTGGATGACGAAAATGTTCAGCATGATACAGATTTTACTGAGATAAGCAAAGTTTGATGAATTATTAACTATGTCGTCGTGGGGATCATGATTGTTGTTATGAATTAAATACAACTCATTATTAGGTGAGTGAAGAGCATACTACAGTTGAAGCTAAGGACAAAGGTGTCGTGGAGAAAGATGAGATTCACGATAATGCAGATGAGGTGGAGGTATGTAATTATTTGATTTTGATAAAATATTTTTTTATCATTATACTATCTTGTTTATTACTTGAAATGCATATTCTTATCAGGTTATTTGGCCCATTGATGTTGAGGGTGAGAAAGAAGGTGGACCCATCTCCACGAAATATGTTTCCTCCTTATGCCGGCGCGTGAAGTTTGGAGCACGTGAGCACCCCCTGTCCCCTACCGCCCCCCACCCCCTGTCCCCCCCAAAAAAAAAACCACCAAAAAAAAAAAAAATCGTAAACAATACAATTTAGGAATATCTAGGATTAAAGTCTCAAGAAGCTGATGGTTCCTTACCAGCCAAACAACTGTCCTAAATCTGGCCAATCAGCTGCCACATATCTGTGGACCGAACATATGGTAAGGAACAGGGGCAGCAAATCAAATGCTCTTCCAGCATTTCCCCACTAGTCATATATTGCCTCATAGAAGAATATTAGATCCTCTAATTTCACTTCTTCTTCAAAGTGATAAAAAAGACCAAGTACCTGCTAGCCTACAAGCTACCGGTTCTCTCATGTATAGCTATTATAATGTCACACTGTTCACATTAAAAATTTACTTGAAAAGTTATGTTAATGTCATTTAACAACACCATCCAGCAAGGATGCATAAAAGGATCCGGCACTAAAATCTTTTTACTCCAGAACCATTCCCCAAGATGGTTAATTTCCTCTAGGTTTTTTTGTCTCTTTATAATGTCAAGTACCAGACCACATCAGCAACATTTCTGCATCGTTAGGAGTTGTATGATATGGGCTGGGGCCAAGATATAATGAAGCCAACCCTCTCAACAGTAAGCCATTACAGAACTTATGTCTTTGCCAGATTGTAGATAGGGAAAAAGTTTGTCCAAGAAAAAAGAGTTATGAACCATTTTATCATTCTTCTTTTTTATTTTGAAAAGAATTCAGCCTCTTAGAAAATCTTCCCAGATAAAAATATTTCTTCCCAAATGCTACAAAGCTATCAATTATTTTAAAATCCAGAGCACAATGGTTTCCCTCGTATTGATTTTTCCCTTACCACCTTCCTCCAAAGTTGTTTTTTGCGTGATATTGCACTAAATTAATGTCCAGAATAAACATTCAACAAAAATTTCTTTCACAGCTGATATTGAATAATTTGCTATCTCAACGAACAATATTTGTCCCATAAATTGTCCAGCATACTTATGAATCAACCCCACCCCATTCCAAGAGAATTTGTTTTACTTAAACAAAACCCTTTACATATGCCCCTCATTCAAGAGAATGGGGTGAGAGGAAGTTTCTCGATAGTTTAGACCTATATGCATTTAGCTAGAAAAGATAACCTATGAGTTTGAGTTGAAGCATTGCCTATTTTTAACATTCAGATGTGCAGAGCAGAGTAGCTTCCCTGGTACATTTGTATCCCATTGTTCAGACTTAGGGCTGTGATCTTTAATGCTTTCTAGCAGATAATTATGCAGAAACATATCCATTATTTTCAAGAAACATCTCATTTGGAATCCTAATACGGCAGCAACTATATGCTTATACATATATAAATACGTACATAATGCATGTATGTAAATACGTACATATACATCGTATGTATGTATATACATACATACTATATATATGTCTCTATGGGCTAGCACCCAGACATATTGGACCTAAAACAGGTGCCAAAACACTCAAGCAACATGGGGAAATTTAATGGGAAAATTAACAAAGTTAAAAAGGCTGAGTACAACAAATTTTACAAAGATCTGAGTTCAAAACTGAATGAAAGGGTAGAATAAGATAATGACGAAGTTGAGTGGATAATCCTAGATAAAAGAAAAGAAAGGCCTGATTTGATTGTTCCTCCTCTCTTTCCTCCATGTATTCTCATTGTATATAAGGAAATTCCAGTCTCATATACAAAAAGCTATTTGTAAAATAATAGAGGATACCTTACTTTTGAGGAATTCTACACCAACTATGGCTTGCCATAGTTCATCCTATTTGCATATCTCTAATTTACTCCAAGATACATAAATGGTAATAAAATTTAAAACCTAACACCTGACGTGACTTGCAACATAAATGCAGAGAAAGAAGTAATTTGCTAACTCAGGGTTCCAAGTTTCTCATGAGGATATCCATAAGTAAACTTATGATCAGGCTACTGCTTACAGATTTCGAAGTGCCAAACCATGCCAAAGGCTTCCTTTTTCTCTCAAAAAGAATAAGAGATGATACCACCAGTATCCTTTATTTGTTAAAGGCAAGTCATTACATATATTTACTGATGCAGCCCAAGGCACCAGAAAAATCTTCAATTCTCAGTTATATGGTAATACATGAAGATGAAGATGGATTTTTTTTTTTAATGTCGATCAATAGCATATGCTATTTGTTTATTTTTTTTCTTTTCTTGTTTAACTATAAAAATCCATGTTTATATTTCTATAGCCATATCTATTATTTGTTGCAAATTTGAAGATGGCTGACTAAGGAGAGCAAAGTGTGTGGTGTTTCAAGAATCATTTTGCTTCTTTTCTATTTTTGTTTTATACGATAACAACAACTCTAAAAGAAGGCTTCATAGTGGAATTAGCAAGATCGCACAACGACTATTATTCCTGACACAGGAGATGATAATGGCCTTAGTTTTGGTTAGTTGGCAAGGGAGAGAGAGTCAACAGAGACGAAGGAAAAAGTTAAAGAGCATTAGCAATGAAAGAGTAGATGACACTAAAAATCCGCATATATGAAACATATTTTATTCCTACATTCTAGTGCAGCTACTATTATTTCCTCTTCCAAACCCTACATTACTGCTCCAATCTCAACAATTTCAGGCTGACCTATGAATCCCATACTGTCACTTTATCGAATTAAAACCAAGTCCATCATTAGATCTTGTTTGTTCATATCCTATCATATAACTTTGGGGTGATCTTACATCCCTCTCGGGCATCCATTCGTATCTTCTCTCACCCTTTAACCACTTCTTATCCTTACTCCAGAAAAGCCCTAACCTTGTAAACCCCCCCCCCCCCTCTCTCCAATTCTTATTTCTCTCCAATCCACTACTAGATTTGATCAAGTTTCCTGCAGAAAAGATGCAAACTGCCCTTTACGACCACTCCATAAAACAGTTTTCAACCTAACAGAATTTAATGTTAAACTCCGTAAAGTCACATTCTTGTATCCTTAACTATTTTTTTCATTTACTATTTTCAAGAACCAAATCTCCTGTAAACCCTGTTCATCCTTGCCCATATGCTGGAACTCTCACCTTGGATACAGATTGATCTTCAGCACAGCAATCAGTCCTCATGAAGGACGGATCGATCCTACCATCTCGAATATCTTGAATGAAGAAGCACAAAGAATAACCGTCCAGAGTCTTGACTAGCCAAATGACAGACCATAAATCTGAAAGGAAAATTCCGGTCTCTCTATCCAGACACACTTAATTTTCCCATCCTAAAGTTCGGTTTCTTTACAACCTTTAAATATTCCCAGCACAAGATCTAAACTATAAGCACAAACCCTAGTTTTTAAGTCTGACGAACTCTAACCACCAAATTTGCCCTTTTTTAAATGGAGCATGAATTCAAGAGTACCAGACAATCTTTAACAACCAGTAAGCCAAGTTCTACATCTAGGAACCAAAAAGAGAGTACAGCAGATTAAAAAAAAAAAGAGTGGAATAATACCAAGTGGGGATACTTGTCTTGATCGACGACCCTACTGTTCTCGAGCTTTATATTGAGGTACTGATCTACGGAATGGAGGATGCCTCGGATGGCGATGTCGTTCTTCAACTCCACCGTCACTTCCTTCCCCACCAGCTCCTTGAAATACGAGAAGAAGAGCTGCGAGGGAAAGAAGGAAAACCGTTCGACAGAATGCCTCAAAGGAGGTACTTTTGTTAACAGGCAGACGAGAGAACAAATAGTTCGAGCATACCATCTTCGATCTCTCGAGAACGATAGTGAAAAGGAGACGCCCTCAGCGCTTTCCCCTCTCGAGCGGAGGAGTATGTTGACGATGATTTGCTCCGGCTTCAAAAGTACAGGACCGAGAGATTAGTGACGGGCGTTTCCCAATCGGAGAACACTCCGGTTATAAGCATAGCGGATAACCTAAGTCCTATGCAACTTGACATCCATATTCCTAAATTAAAAAAAAAAATCTATATCTATATTTATTAATGAAATTAAAAAAAGTTCAAATATATATATATATATATATTTCAGGTGTTCTCGAAGGATCAATATGGTTCAAATAAACCCTTAATTTCTACTTTTTGATTATTAAATAATGGTAATATTGTGGGACACGTGTCAAGGTTTAGTTTGAGTGGTTACAAAAAATATGCGATTAATTGTTAGCTAAGGGGGAAAATAAAAAGAACAAAAAGAAGAGAGAAGTGAAGTGCCCAACATGTTTAGGATTGATTGCATTTTTTTTTTTGTGTGTGTGTCCCCAATGAGTTTCTTCTATCTTATTTTAATTAAAAATCTAATCTTAGATCTCTTCTTCTTGGTCTTATTATGTTTTTAATTTTTAAAATACATAATTGATAAATGATAACCTGAAAAATATGTTGATAGATTAGATATGGACCTAGATAAACCAAATGGAGCGGATATAAATTTATAAGAAATATAGATGGGTCAGATAATGGTTGAGGACTTTTTGATGTTTTCCAAGAAAAAAATGTTTAGAATTTCTTAGTAGCAATGTAACTAAAAGCCTTGAAATACACCAGAAGTGGCTGCTTATATATATATATATATATATATATATATATATATATATATATATATATATATATATATATATATATATATATATATATATATATGTCTTAGAGATGCATCATATTGCAATTTGCTGTTAAGTGCATTAGAGTACTCATCCAATGAAGCTTCACTTTCTTGAATCTTGAATCTTGATAAAGTATTGGAGACACCTTTCTCATGCAAACTATGAAGCTTTCCTACCACATACTCCAGAGGAAATGTCATCAAATCACAATTGCTCCTTGTATTGGCTGCATATATTCGCTTGTAAAGCGCATATCATATTCATGCAAGCATATTTACTCAAACATCTTCGAGATGGAAACTTCCATAGTTGCATTATCATAAAGCTACAACACACTATTCCAGACAGCTCAATAGTCCATCAAGCACTTAGTTGTATCCTGCATCCATAAGATATCCTGCATTTACGATTTATCATGCTCATGAACAACATATGTACCCACAGCTTCGAAGGCTTCCCAACAGTTCAAGATAGTGCAAATCATTTTTTTATGAATACAATAATCAGAATTGTCACACAACCCACCCCAGGCACAAGGCTTTAACAATTCCCCCTGGTAATTCCAACATCAAAAGAGCTTTATTACCACCTATTTCAGCATGCTATTTAGCTACTTTTCCTGTTCCACGCATGGGATATCCTAGAATATCACAGCTGCATTTACCCCCTAAAATATGGGATATCCTGCTCTCAGTGTAGGACGTTCATCTGTGGAAGCACTTCAAGCACTGCAAGGTTGCCCATACAATCTGCTCAATTGTTCCAAATGTAAAAGAGAGTGACAAATGGCATATATTAAAATAACAAGCCAACTGCAACAGGCTGAAGTGTGCCAGCAGCATCTAGCAGCATTGATATAAGATAATACAATACAACAAATATGGCATCCTGCTAATCCTTTGACTCAAATAAAGACTTAAGAATAACAGTTGTTATATAGCCCAATGTAGCCCACCTTGTCGTCGTTTAGTGTCGCAACTGCCTTCAGACTATGAACTTCAACATCGAGCAACAGCAACACCAACAGCCAGAGTCATGTCAGTAAGCTGTATTACAACCTTCTCAGCCAAGCCAAATTCTTCCCATCATGGATACCTTTACAATCTTTCAACCCCGACTCCCAGTCTGATACCAGAGCGAAATTAAATGAGAGTCCTATCTCTTGATAGTGAGTCTGTACAGTTGGCAATGCACGAGCAATATTGAATATGATGACAATGGAACAATCTGAGTTCACCAGGGAGTTGATGTCATGACATGCGAACTAATTGCATATCTGTAATCTAACAAATTACCAATGACTACTAGGACCACCATGAGCTGCAGCCACTTTACTTCCAACATAAGGCTTTGGCTGCACAATATTAGGTCCTTCAATTCCCTCATCTCCTCTCTCAATCTTACAGCTTGGGTTCCTTCTGGGATATGAAGATGCATATTGTGCAGGGATGGCAGGATTTCTGGCAGCTCTTCGCTGTTCATACAGCTCAGAACCCGAGGTTGTGCAGTTGTTGTAATGCAACAATGATCCAACAACTTTGCCAGGCCTTGCAGCAGCACCTGTCACGCAAAGCAATATCCATAATGAGCTTCACATCATTCAGTGGCCAAAGAAAAGCTGTGTTTTGCAACAACACAGTAAAACATGCAAAATCCACTGAAACTATTAGGTCATTATTTAATAAATGCAAGTGAAAATTATTGATCTGTTATGGTAGTTCTGTAGCATTTACTGTCTTTCTGAGTTGTTTATATGCATCAAATTTGAATCAAGTAATTGACCGTGGCAATAGTAAAATTAGAAGAAAAAGGAAGTCATGATAAGTAGAAAAGCTGAGAAAAAGTGTTTCAAAAGAATCAGCATGATACGGTATTACAGTTCATAACCAAACTTCACAAAAAATTGCAGGCTCCCAATACCTTGCACTTCTTGATAATAAATGAAGTGATAGGATCCATAAGCTCATCGTTGACAACAAATGAAGTGACAGGATCCACAAGCTCATCGTTGACAATAAATGAAGTAGCAGGATCCACTAACACAGCTCCTTTTCATCCATAATACCATCCAAAAGACAATGCATCTAAGAAGTATTCAAGGAATCCTCTCTCTAGGACATAGTTTCCAAAAATAAGTGGGATAAAGAATACGGGCATTAAAAAAGAATCATGTTTGTGAAAAGAAGGTTTGTTATGTTTGTATCCATCTATTTCTTAACTATGCCACTTTAACCTTGTTTGATCCATCTTCTCTGGTCTAATGGATTAGTAACATTGAAGAGATTAATATTTGTTAACATCTATATATATATATATATATATATATATATATATATATATATATATATATATATATATATATATATATATATATATATATATATATACATACATACATACATATAGAGATAGAGACAGACAGACAGATTATTTAAAGGAGAATAAGAAGAAAAACTAAAAGATGATGTGCGTAAAATGTTCAGATCTATTCTTTCTTCTTTTTTTTTTGAAATTTACAGTAAATAATGGACTCTGTTTAACTTATTCAGGGAAAAAATTCAGCAGATTTGCTTAACCATAAAAAAAAAGGCAACAAGATTTTCCCAAACTATGAACATGCAAGATGACTGCTATTATAGCAGTAGCTCTCCAATATAATCTGCTAATAAATTGCAACTCCTTTGCACTAACATCCTCCCACGTCAAGTTTGTTTCGATTGACCCACCCTTTTGTACTAGTAATGATAGATGCATTAGCAGATTAGTATCCAAGAGGAGGTAACATGGTGTATGCTGTTTGTGAACTGTCATTTAAATAGACTAGACTACTCCAAATTGGAGTTATTGAGTAAACTTCAAAGAATGAGGAGATAAAAAGATGGGCAAACCAAAATAGAGAAAACAATCTGCTAACGACGAGGCACCAGTCATTTTCACATATTGAACCCACGACCTTCAGCAACCATAGGTCTAATATCATGTTAACTAATCATTTTGCCCCAAAAGCTTAAACTGTTAAGGAATGCATTAACAATATATATTGGGCTTAAAAGATCAGAAAAGGACCAAATGATATGGAGGGGGAGCTATAGCGATGCTACACAACAGAAGCATATCAGGAAGACTAAGAGTAACATTATAAGAGAATGATCAAGGTGGCCACTGCTATACCGAACATGCTTCAGAAATAAAGAGACGAGCATTCATGAATAGTGGAGATGAGGATACTTCGACCAAGGCATTGTAAAACAAGGACAAGGGTAGAAACAAGTACATTAATGGATGACAACAAAATGCACAGATAAGAAGACCTCTTGAGATCGACAGGTAATGTGAAAAGAAGATCATATAAGGCAAAAGTCTGAGAAAAGGGGGCAAGATGGGGCAGTACTAGGATTACTTGAATTAAGTGCAGGAAGAAGCAATCCATTTGCATATCCCCCTTTCTTAGAGTTCTCCAATTAAATTGACCCCATTCAGAAGCATAATAATGGTGGCTGTTTCAATGTTGCATAGTTAGCTCTCCAGGCCAACTATATGACACTTAAATCACTTTCTAGCTTTGCTTCTTTGGTGGAGTAATATTATTGGTGGAATTCACATGATTCTTCCTATTCTTTCAAAATGTCATTTAATTTCTATTTATTATTTTAGAGATCAAGCTCCCAGATGAATATCTTTAACATGCCTACCATAAAGTATATTAAGATTATCTTCAATATCAAACAGCCCATGAGATTAAATGCTATCCACTAATTGAAATTACATATAGAAGTATGGAAAATAGAGCCAACAAGTTCACTTGCTGCAGAAAAATTGTAAGAAAACTCTATATTACCTTGGAATCTTTGGGGAACTTGAAGTGGAGCCCTTGTCATAGGGACCATGCAATTCTCTGGTTTTGGCTTCTCAGTTTCCTTGATTAAACATTTAGAAAAATCTTCTGTAATGTCCCTTGAGTTCTGCATCTTGTTATCTGAATAAAAAACACAAGGCCTATGCACACAAAGCTGAATCAGTTTCATACACAAAGAGAAACCGATTCCTTTGGCTATCTTCAAGCATGAAATATCAGGTACCTGGGTAATGACGCGTGTTGCCTCTCAGGTGGGGCAACAGTTGCACCATTTCCATAGTTCTCTTCAAGATAAGCAAACTGCTTCTTGAAGTGATCCACAGCACTGCAAACAAAATTAGTTGAATCTAAATTTCAAGATTTTCACTAACACTGATGGCTAAGAAAGAAGAGTTTAAAAAAAGTGGGAATTAGATGTTCTAGACTAATTAATTAATGGCAAAAAGGTTTCTAAAGATAGTGACCATCCTGCCAGCGTGACACATGTTGTGCTGCACACCGTTCCATGCCAAAATAAAAAAACAAAAAAATAAAAAGTAATTTAATTGGTGTCATTCTGACCCATGCTGGATGCCAGTACTGGCCTGACTTGTTATGTGTCCACCAGTACCACCAGCAGTTGAGAACTTGGATGGCAATATAAATATTTATTGGTATACAATTACACTACACTATTTTTGAGAACAAGGTGACTGAAGCCAATGGTAAAGTAAATATTGTTAAATTACCATGAAAACATAATTTGAATTAATGATCAAGGGAATACTTCTCTAAGACATTTTTAGATTTACAATTTAGTTTGCACATATGCAGCTTTGTTCTAGGTAATTTCAATAATTATAAGAATCCAAGGTCAAGCATGTAGAGTTTTCTAAGGCCTAAAACAACTGTTATGTTCCAGACTGACAAAAGGAATTATAACCAGGAATGTGTGGGAAAGTGGACATTTTAGAAACAGTTTTAGTCATTGCTCAGGAAATGTCTATAGGTTCAACATTCTGGTAAGAATCCGAAACAGGTACATTACCTAGGTAGAAAATTCCGGCCACTAAGAACTATACACCCATCTCTCTCTCTCTCTCTCTCCAAGCATCATTATGAGATATGAATGCTTTAAAGAAACTTAAGATCATGAGAACAATTAGAAACACCTAAATGGTGAAGTGAACCTGTGTACAGCTGTCAGTTCCATGAGCTGCCCGCTAGCTGGCTTGAAAAGTTGCTCAATTAGTAAATGAGACAAGCTTGAGCCCGAAACTGAGCTCAAACTAACTTCAAGCTTAGCTTCAGAACTGCCATAACAATAGTTTATGACTCGTATGCATGAGTATGTCTGGATGCCCATGTGCATGTACATTTGTTTCAACTAAACTATTATTTCTAATAAAGTCTATCATTTAAGAATAATTTGAGATCAATGTAGTTCAGTAACTAAGTGTTACCACCATTCTAAACTCATTTAGAATCTAATGATTGAGATATGCTAAATATGTATACTAAAAGTCATGGTGGGGCTCTAGCTCCTGCCAATGAGCTGCTCATTAACAACTTGACTTCAGCTTCAAATTAATTGAGTCAACTTTAAGCCTAGGAGTTAGTATCAAATTATTATTAAGCTGAGCTTGAGCTTGGCTTGATTATAAACAAGTCAAGCTAGAACAAGAACTGGCTTGCCAAGCTTAGCTAAGTTGCACCCATAAACCAGGATAAGTGCATTGAAAGTTCAGAATAGATACATCTTAGGTAATTTCATTATGGAAAGCCAGATGCAAACTTCGCGACAATACAAGCCTCCAGCATGTATATTCAGTAATTATGATCTCAAAGGAACTGAGTATAGGAATCAGGACTCCAATGGTCCCGAAGTTTTGGGATTAGGTCATTATAGCAAAATACCTTGGATACATGAAACCAGTTGACTCCGTCCCTTCCAAGAACTCTTTCTTCAGCTTTGGATGATACTCAAGAATTTCTCTATATATGAGCTCCCTTACATCCTCCTTTGTTATCCTTCGTCTCTCAAATTCAAACTCCATTTTGGTAACTGGCTGAGCAGAAGGCTCCCTCTCAACCTTTGCTATATTCCTGAAATAGGGATCGGCCAAAGCCTGACACCTTGTGGCAAAATCAGCTTCTTTAGATGGAGCAAGCATATTTACATACAAAGTAAAGGAGAAACAGAAAGCTTCATTTCTACTATGGTAATCCAGTTGAAGCCTGCTAACTGTACCTCCTCAGCAGTTGGGCGATCCTTGGGTTCAAAAGCTAGCATCCTCTCTAGCAAACGAAGAGCAAGTGGATCGGTATTTGGAAATTTCTGAGAGAAAGGTACAGGTTTTTTCCTGCGCATGCTGCTTAAATATCGTCTGGCCTTCTCATTGCGTACCTGCAGAAAGTAAAGAAAGGTTCAATGTAGCTACTACAGATTACCATGACCTAAAAAGGACATCCTCATGCATGTTAAAGAGTTTTTGTGAAGTGACATGGACCCTGGCAATGGCTTCTGGAGAAGGAGTTCCCAACAGATCTGTCATTAAATCCAATTGGTGGACCACATTCTTTCCAGGAAAAAGAGGCTTTCCAGTTAATAATTCGGCAAAGATACAGCCAATGCTCCAGATATCTATTGCTGGTGTGTACTGCAACAGATTCAAATGGTAAACTAAATTACATAGATGTACAGATGCTTTTACAAACTTAAGGACAAAGATATTGTCAGAATTTTATTTATCAATGAGACAATCAAGGTGCCTATTCACAGGCTAATATAGCAAAAAGAGCCTAAGGTTGCTTGGGTAAGGGATATAATTTTGTTCATTTTTCTTAGCGCTATGGTGATAAATAGAAGACTAGCCATGGCATAGAGCAATAGCAATACCAAGAAATGTTTAAATCCGCCAATATATTACTAGCAAATAATACTTTGTTACATTATGTGACCAAATGTTTCACAGATCATAAAACACTATCAACATTACTATGAACATGAAACACCAACTATATCAACAAACAAACAAAAAAGAGACACACATGCATGAGTGTATTATTATAAAAAAAAAATCCCAGTTTCTAACACTTGATATGTGGGGCCACATCCATCCAGCAAGCTCCCCTCTTTGCTGAGAGCTTATGACCTTCCACCCCTTTCATCTAGCTCAAGGAAAAATTAGTCACAAATCCACCAGTCCAATGCAAGATTATGAGAGTTCATTTAAACCACAAGCTCTCTCATGATATATCACCCCTTTATGCAAGAATATAGCCAGCAACTCGCCCCTTTTTCATGATGACTGAAGTGACTATCTATCTCAATTTGCCACCAAAGTGGGGTCATATCTTCTAAATCAAGTGAAAAGCACTCATCCGAAAAGTTGTACTTCTCGAACACTGTCAATAGCTTGGCCTCTTTGATTTCCAGTAATCAATCCAATACCAGTTTTGTTTGGATTCCCACTACAGAGGCATCAGTGTTTGTTTTTATGCAGCCCCTCTCAGGTGCTTTCCCTCTGCATCAAATCTTCTCTATAATTCTGGTCCTCCATCCTGTTTTCCAAGCTTGTCTTCTAATTTACAGAACTGTTTTAAGTTTTAACCAAGAGTTTTAAATGCCAGAGGCACAAGACACATGTGCTAGCTGTCCATGTTAAAAAATAAGGTCAAATTGAATTAAATAAAATAAAATAAGGAATTTAAAAAGCCCTGTTTATTAATAGCATTCAATAGATGCCAATGCTAATCCATGCCAAGTGTCAATACGGCTTGGCATGGTGCATGGCAGAAGGCACAGGCCAGCACTTGAAACCATGGTTTCAAATTAAATGTTTTCCTATTTTTAATTTTAACTTCTACCCATAAATCATTTTCGTCTCCTTAACCAAGAACTCAATAAAGAAGAGATGACAAAAGTCCAATTACTGTGCATTGATAATGGTTGAGCCAGACTAATCATCCCAACCACTTGGTGGTTGTTGTAAGGTCAATATCCATCAAAACTTTCCATACTTTTCTAGATCTTCAGTAATTAAATAATGCAACATAAGAGAGAGAAGCATTCATTTCCAATATTATAACTGTTATGGTGACATTTCTTTGCAGGGAATTATTCAAGCATAGACCATTCACTGATTTTCCAATAAAATACAGAAGTAATATTATAAATATACTAAGACAGAACATAATTAAAATTTAGCCAAAGAAAAATATTCTTCAAATAGTAGCTCATATAAAATCTAGATCACCAAAAGCAGTATTAGAGCTTTGATTTTTTTAAAAAAAATCAACATGAAGGATGAATAAATCCTACAGACCTTCGAGAAAAATGATCCACACAATTCAGGCGCCCTATACCACCTTGTTGCAACATAATCCTGCAAGTAGTGCCAAAAATAATTAGGTTAGTTCAATTGTTCAAACTGCTAATTCAATGTTGAGATCCAAGGGATATTATTTATAAAACTACTGGCCATATTTAACTGAGAAGAAAATACCGTCCAAAATATGGCAGTGGGAGTGTCATTGAAGGCCACCCTTGCAAGTCCAAAGTCACATATCTTGAGTTTGCAGTCAGCATTCGCTAAAATATTTTTGGGTTTGAGATCCCTGTGAAATACATTTGCTGCAAATCATAGGCATGAAAGCAGAAGAATAAAATTAGTAGCCAAGAAAAAGACCAAGTTGGATTAAGATCGATACACAACATTCAATGTGATTCATGCATGATTTGGAAAACCATAATCCCGATGAAGAAGATAATTATGTACCTCAAGTATCTTTAAATGCTTTTGCTAGTGTTTTGACATTTGGCATGATACAGTACAAAAACACTATATAGCAGCAAGAAAAAAAAAAGGCAAAAGAAGCCAATGTTTCAAGCAAAGGGCAGGTGGGAAAAGAATTTAAAGGATTGTCCCTGAATGAATAACAAATGAAGAGCTTTACGAATTTAGGGACCATTTTAGTTGTCTGAGTTAAGAAAAAGTGTGGGAATGGCAATGAAGAACAGATGCAGAAACATGTAATAACTTATGATTAGAATTATGCAATACTTTATAATTTATTCCTATGGTTGTATTCTCAAGAAATGCATGAACAACGATTTAAAAATGATGAAAAAATAAATCAAAAGTCCTGATTGAAGATTGATTTTGAAAAAATATGCAGTAAAGAGAAAGATATTAGAACAATGAAGGACCTGGAAGCAGCTGCAGAAGCAGGAGCAAGACTGAAGAGTAGGTGTGACTCAGCTACGTATCAAAATTATACAAATCTCTAGTCCTTAATCAACTTAAATCAACCCCATATTCCTAAGAGTAGCCAATTTTTATGGCATATAATTGGACTAAGAGAATTCAGAAACAATGGAATAAAGCAGGGGAAACAAGTCCCAGTAAATCACGTAACAAGCATATGGAGCAAAAATCATTTTGTGTTGGTTGATTCGCATCTATTATGCATCTAGATTTAAAGATATGTATTTAACTAAATTATGTTTCTTGCACCATAAATAGTTGATCTTGCATTATACTCCCCCAATCCTTGGGCTACTAATCTTTACATTAGGGTTGCTTCTGGCATCATCCTCCCTTACTTTTACAGCACGGTTGCAATGTCCATAAGCACGTGCATCTTTTAAAAAAGCAAATGAAATAGAAAATAAAAACTCATGCAAAAGATTGATGTACTACACCTGTGTGTATGTACTTTAAACCTCGAAGCAGTTGATAAAGGAAAAATTGATAGTGTTCTGGAGTCAAATCATCATTGGCCTTAATAACCTGGTGCAAATCAGACTCCATGAGTTCAAAGACAACATAGATGTCTTTGAATTCCCTTCTTGATGGAGGCAGTAGTATGTGTTTGATTTCCACAATGTCTGCATGACGCAGGAGTCTGAGAAGCTTAATCTCGCGAAGTATACGTGTGGCATCAGAGACATGTTCAAAGATATCATTGATCTTCTTGATGGCAACTTTTTCCCCAGTATGAGTATCGAGAGCAGAGCACACAACACCATAGCTGCCTTTCCCTATCACTTCTTCTATCCTGTATCTGCTACCCTCGCCATATTCTGTGAAGAAGTCTACTTCTGCTGATGCCTGCATAATCAATGTCATCAGGTCCAGAATATGGGCTGGCAGTTAGAACTACATAAAAAGCATGAGACTACAAGCAGCAACTACAATTTTGAACATATAAAAGGGAGGAAAAAGACAATCAGGGTAAAATGTGCCAAAAGATAGAAGTTGCCCAAAGATATTTTACTAATGCCAAAAGATATCTCCCCAATCAAGGGTAAAATATGCTCTCAAAAGATATATTTGCAAGCCTTATATAGATCCTTCATATCTCTATATAGGAGTTGGCATTTCTAAAACTTTTAATGGGCTGGAACATGACATAACAAGCGGGCATGATAAATAAAAGCTTATGCAAGCAAGTGATTAAGCAGCTACACAAATTCAGTGCCTTGCACAGAATAACCCTCCTTTAATCAGACAGAAAGAAGCAAAAAAGTCATCAGCAGATAAACTGGTCCACATGCAAGATGAACTAATTGCATGTGTTTGCATAATGCACTATCAGATGAAAATTTCAATGCTTTCAGGAGTGGGGTCACTAGAGAAACAGCAAGCAACAAACCTATTCTCAGCGTGTCACATCCAAACTATTCTCAGATGACCGTGGCTAATTTATCCAATCTCCAACAGTACAAGATCATCACACATCTTGGGTCATACGAGAGGTACGGGTACCACATCATCCAAACTGAAAATTCATCATTATTTATTCTACAGAGACATGCATACAAAATTTGACAAAATTGAGTATGTAACCAAGAAATTCCACCGCAATCTGCAAACGTCGAAATCTTCAAAAATTCGCATCAAAAATTGAAAATGATAAGGAAGGCTATAGGAGAAAGAAAAATTCAAACAATCTCTTGATTCTCCGCTTGTCTATTTGAGCACCACTTCATCCTCTGAATATAAAATTCGCCACTTTCAAGAATAGTTATATTATATTCAACACAGATGCCAAAAACTGGAAAGATCTCACCTACCAAAGAAAAACATCACAAAAGACAGACACGATCCACAAAATACAACAATAGAATACCAAAGTAGACAAAAGGAGGCAAAAACAGTCAAAGTAAGACCGATATGGTCTACCAAGTAATCAAGAAGAAGAAGAATGAATGAGGAAAAACTTCACCTTTCTTCTCTGATCTGGCTGCATCTTATCATAGGAGCCTCAAGGACCAACGAAACACATCCAACGCTCTCTTCCGTAGCTGCCACTATGACCACAGCTCAAACAGACAACCGATCAACCAGAAATCGCGAAAAATCACACATTTAAAAGGCCTCCAGGGACAGAACTAGAAAATATCGAAAGATTGATGGAAAGCTAAGATTTTTGAAATGGAAAGAGATCCAACAACAGCTGGAGATGCCGAAAAATAGATATAATCTCCTGAAACAAGGACGGACAACCCATAAGTGTAAGAAAAGTCGGAGATCGGACAAAGAAGGCAGCTGGAACCTCCTCCCTATTCTATCCAGTTCTCTCCTTCAAATTTTTATATTCTGGAACCAACCCTCCATTGGAAAACCAAGAACCTGACATGCAACCCAGGCGGAGTCCCCATCATCTCCTACACTTTTTAATCTATTCCCACCCAAAAGAGATTAAAAAAAAACTATTTTAATAGTAAAAAACTCACCTTTTCCTCTCCTGAAAGCTTATAAATTGCAGCGGTATTGAGCAAAAAAAAAAAACCTCAAAAAAATAAAAAAAATTGCCTTCTTCTCCGCTACAAGCACTGAAGCAATCTGACCAAGAAAAGGACAAAATTGAAGGGGGAAAAAACTGAGAGCAGGAAGGAGGAAGGAGAGGAGAGAACGAATCTTGGAAGGGGATGGGCCGACGGAAATATTAATAAGGCTAGTGGGATGGCGCTTGGTTGTGTTATGGTAAACCGCGGAGAAGTTTAGCGTCGCCTTATCGGCCGTAGTGGCGTTCGCTAATTGGACAGACTAGATCGGCCGACACCTTGATGGTTAAAGTTCTTTGCGGGTAAACTTACCGACTTTTTTTTTCGGTGTCATTCAAAAACTTTATATTTGGACATAATTTTGAAATGGTATCATTGTATACTCCTGGGTATTATTGGAAATATAATATATGTTGAATTAAATTAAAAATTGTTTTTAGAAAAAGAAAAGACGCTCTGCCGAAATAGTGAGTTTTTTTTTGCTAATAATTCAAATTTACAAAATATCTTCTTGAAATTTATATTTATTTTTATACCTTCATGAAACACTGTTTTTGCACAAATGCTCATAATATAATGGATCTTCGTTAATAAAAGCCATATTTATTTTATAAATATTTGAATTTTTTTTTGTTCTCTATTATGATCGTTTTATAAATATTTTTTTACGCACCTATCTATTAAAAGTATTTTAGTTATTTTAATTTGGAACCGTTAATTTTTTAAGCACATAAGCAAAAACAAGAATAAAAAAAAGATAAAGTAGCAAAATAAGTATTTTATATCGATATACATGTAAATATTAATTTTGAAAAGATATTTATATAAATTTTGATATTTAGAAGAATGTTTAGATTTTTTTGTGCAGCTTATTGCACTATTTTCTGGTGGGGCTTTTTTTTGTTGTTGTTGCTAAGACGGATGGATCATATCTGACGAGTATGGATATACCCAATAAAATCGAAAAACAAAATACCTCAAAGTGTCAAGTGCAACTTTTCATCTCCAACCCACAAGGTATTACTGGGATAACTGGCTACATAAGCAGCCACCTAGTTCGCTGCCCCATTAGCTTCACTGGTGGGGCAATTTTGGGTGTAGAAAAATTTATGGACAAAATAAATTTAGCAGCAAGCACCCTAAGGTCACTCCCAAACAATTGAGAAGAAGCAGTGGGCAAGAGGTTACTGTGGGAAACATATGGTGTGGACTGTAGACAGCATTGGATGAAGCTTTTCTTTTCTTCTCTGTTCTTTTCATTTTAATGTTACTGTTTGCCTTTTTGCACAAAAGGGACTTTTTTTATTCTTTCAAGAACCATGCCACATGAGTTTTCTTCAAACTTTGGTGAGTTCACTCTCAGCCAATCCAAATTCGGCAATTGGTGGGTCCTTCATTTCAATCGAGTGGTCTTTCGTCTTGGCATAACATGATAGGGTTGGAGACCCAAGATTGTGTGGCCATATTATTGCTCTCTATTTTAATTAATTATTTGTAATTTTTTATATTATTTCTGGATGCTAGATGGCTACGTGCATGTCCACCTGGCTTTGACTAAAAGGAGTCATCTTAATTGACCTGTTTAGTCTCTTTCCTTCCTTAATATTTTTGATGATAGTTTTGTTAACTAATTAATATGCTCTATTTTAATAAATTGCATGTTTCTCATGATGTTTTTAATTTAGTGGTTGCGTGCAACAATGTAAGAGCTAAGAGGTTAAATTTCTTCGGTGTTTTCTCATGAATACCTTTCTAGATATTAAATTTTATATAAATATTTTTTAAAAATTAATATTTATTAAAATTCTTATAAAATATTTATTTTGCTATACTATCTTTTTTTTTATTCTTAGTTTTGCATATGTATCTGCACAATCTAACATCGTTAAAAAAATAATAATTTTAAATTAAAATAACTAAAATATACTTAATGAATAGGTGTGCAAAAGAAACATTTATAAAGCTACTGCGATGGAAGATAAAAAAATAATTTTAAAATTTTATTTAATTTATAATTAAAATAAATATAATTTTTATTAATAGTGTTAGAAAAATCGTTATATTTGGAATATTTATAAAAAATAATATTTTATGAGGATATTTATGTTAATTTAAATTTTTAGAAGGGTATTTATGTAAAAAACTATCGCTTTAATCAAATGGTGATGTGGTGCAGTGGGAGGCAGTGGCTCTGTGTAGGGGTGGCAAAATATGACCCGACCCGCCAACCCGACCCGTGTTCGACCCGCCATAAACAGGTTTGGGTCGTAAACAGGTCGACCCGTTTAACTTGTTTATTAATTGGGTCGGATACGGGTTTTAGATGTCTGACCCGTTTAAACCGTTTAACCCGTTTAACTATTGGGCAGGTTAAACAGGTCTAAACAGGTTAAATGGGTTAAACGGGTTAAACAGGTTAAACGGGTCTAAACAGGTTAAACGGGTCTAAATGGGTCTAAACAGGTCTAAACAGGTCAGGTTGGGCAGGTTAAACAGGTTGGGTTGGACAGATTAAATAGGTCTAAACAGATTAAACAGGTCAGGTTGGGCAAACAGGTTAAACAGGTCGGGTCGGGTTGGGTAAACAGGTTACCTGTTTATTAAACAGGTTAAACGGGTCGGGTCGGGTTACCTGTTTAATAAACAGGTCAGGTTCAGGTTTGTAATTCCTGACCCGTTTAATAAATAGGTCGGATTCAGATTTATAGTTTTCTGACCCGACCTGTATTTGACCCGACCTGTTTATGCCTGACCCGGCCCAATTGCCACCCCTAGCTCTGTGGCTGCAATAGTTTAAGTCGCGTTGTGGACCCCTCAAGACATAAGTGGGGACAAAAAAACTAATAAATTACAAGGGACCTAAGAACGAGGATCATATGCACTCCAGAAAAGAAGGAAAAAGAATGGGGGTGGAAGGACAAGCGGATCCCAAGCATGCATGACTGTGACAGCATGGCCAAGTCACCTTCAACCATGTCGGTTGTGGGTTTCTACAACTGATCTACGTACTCTAGTTATTGATATTCCGGTTTAACTAGTCACCAAACTTTAACTCTTTTCCTGTCATATTTTCTCAAGCAAGATGAAGGCCTGGATAAGTCTCAAAGAACAATCTCACCATTGATACCAGTGAACTGGCAAGAAAGAATTTATAGATTTCATATCATATATAATTAAAATAACTAATATGAGGATCCGTACGGACATATGTTTAGTCTCACATCGGTTACTTGCTGGATAGATTTTGAGTACTTATATAGAATCAAGAAATCCAAATAATACTTTCCAGTTAGTTATTTTGGATGAGGCTCTGAATTATTACAAATGGTATATAGCAAACCCAGCCCATAGCCTATGTGGACTAAGAGACATTGCAGCACGGATTCATTAGGGCTAACTATGAGCCGATCATGGTGTTTGTGATTAGATTTGAATGAATTTGGATCCCTAGTCTGACAAGGCAGGACTTGAATGGAATCAAGCAACCCAAATAATACATTTCGACTAGCCATTTTGGATGAGATTTTAAATTGTTACAACTGGTAAGTATAATAAGCCTTGCTCCTTTAGTTGCTCTGAATTATAATGCGTATTCATTTTATATATTTTTTGAGACTTGTGTGAATTTTCAAGGTAAAGAGCATTGAACTAGTTATAAAAAATAATTAAAAAAAAAGAAGCATAGCTCCAATAAAGGAAACCCAAGAATCATATTCTTCTCGAATCCGAGTTTTGCTTAAACTGTATATATTGACGGGCATATTCCATATACCTTTGGAGACTTGTGTGATTTTCCAACTAAAGAGCATCAGATCAGTTAAAAATTAAATAGCATAGCTCCAACAAAAGAAATCCAAGAATCATATTCTTCTTGAATCTGAGTTTTACTTAAGCTGAATATATACAAAGAAATTCTGACGGGTATGCATAACAAATACTTTTTGAGACCTGTGTGATTTTTCAAGGTAAAGAGCATCAGACTAGTCAAAAATTTAAAAAAATAGCATAGCTCCAGTAAAAGAAATCCAAGAATCATATCCTTCTCCAATCCAAGCTTTGCACAAGCCGAATATATTCAAAGAAATTTTGACCATCCATTGGAATGGTTTGTGGATTCCAAACACCTATGATGTCCGAACCAAATAAGATTGTAATTACAAACGTTGGATAAAGTTTGGTCATTTGGTCAGCCAAATCTTTTGAGTTGTTAATTGATCCGAAGAATGTTATTGCCATTCCAGATGGCCAATTCTGAATCAAAGTCCATCGTTAGTGCGTTGGATTATTATTATTTTTTTGTCCCAATTATTATTTATCCAATTCTGGGATTGATCATGAAAGATCTTGTCCGGAGAATGCCGACAAGGAATAGCCAATTATAAAAGAGGGTGGCAGGGAATGAAAGCGCTCCTCTTGTAGCAAGCTGTAGAAATTCTACAGAGCCAGGAGCAGGCCATTTTTTTCCGTCACACTTTCTTTAAAATGCTTTAGCTCTCTTTCTCATGATGTTCGGAATAGAACCTTTTTTTTTGGTTTTAGTCATTATCTTGGTAGATAATATTGTTGATAGATGTAGGTCTCGAAGACATTTATAGGTTCATTAATTTCTAGGTTAAAGAAGACTTGTTTGGATAGAGAGTTCTTGCCCTTGATAAATGATAAATGATAAGCAAACTTTGTTCAAAATAAGAATTCAATTAAATATGCAACAATATGTGTGAGGATTCGTGCGGGCGTGTGTTTAGTCCCACATTAGTTATTCGCTGGGTAGATTTGGGTACTTATCAGGATCAAGAAAACCAAATAATATTTTTCGGCTAGCCATTTTGGATGAGGTCCTGGGTTGTTACAACTTACAAATGGTATTAGAGTCGACCCAGCCCATAACCTATGTGAACTAGGAGATACTGCAGCGTGGATCTATTGGGGCTGCCCACGAGCCGATCGTGGTGTTTGTGATTAGATTTGAAAGAATTTGAACCCTTAGCCTGACGAGGACGTCAGGGCTTAAACGGGGGGAGTATGTGAGGACTCATGCGGGCGTGTGTTTAGTCCTACATCGATTATTCGCTAGGTAGATCTTGGGTATTTATACAAGATCAAGAAATCCAAATAATACTTTCAGGCTAGTCATTTTGGATGAGGTCCTGAGTTGTTACACCAATAATAGAGATGGAATTTGCATGTTTGTGAATCCCTCACATAGGCCGTAGTTGATGACAACAAGAGTTTCTAGGAAGAAGATTGCATGGGAGGAGGAGGAGGAGATCAACCTAACATGATCACAATTTGGTTGGCACGTACAAAATTGTCTTCAAATTTCAAAAGGTTGCCAAAAACATGCTAATAATGACAAACAACATGATAAGGCACATCTTGATAACTCCAGTGCTTCTAAGGTGGTCGATAACGCACAAGATTATGTCACCAATTGCTCTATATTTGATTCACTATCACAAACTAAGTAGTAATCCATGCTGAGAGAGATTAATGGTATTAAAACTTCATGGAAAGGTCAAAAGAAGGAAAATAATAAAAGAAAAAGAAATCTGGAAACATTAAAGCAAGCCAGAGGGAGTGCTAGAGAACACTTTAGCACTCCACGCAACGTTGCCTCCCATTCACGCACACTGATCTTCTTCACTTCCCCCTCTCTCATTTCTTCATGCATGGCGCCCTAGCCTCTCTTAATTTCCTTCGCTCTGTGATCTAGCATGCAACTCCCTTCTCCACTCTCTCTTCCTCCTCCATGCTTAATTGCAGCCAACTCTCTTCTCTCTCTTGTGACAGGTTTCAGTTTTCTTCATCTCGCTCTAAATTTTCTCACATCCCAACACCCAGTGAGGAGGCGTCGAGAGGATCGAAATCCCTCGTCTTCAGGTTGAGAGATGATATATATAGTTTTGCAACATCACGAGGAGCTCGTCGCTATAAAGGATGAGGTTCTCGTGTTATGAATGGAGTGTAGATGTGGCAAGTCCTGAGGTAAAGTGGCCAAAGTAGGGGAGGAAAGGGATGGGCTTGGACTTTAGAGAGAGAGGTCTTGTCTTCAAGATGGAGACAAGGGCACTAAGATGGCCTCGTAAGGTAGTAAAAAGGCAAGGCTTGGTGTCGAGCTTGCTAGAAGACAACTAAGCTTATTGGGGAGTCCTCTGCCTCACAATCTTGAGGCTAGAGATGGATAAGAGTGGGTGTGAAGGGTACAAGGGAGACTATGAATGTGATAATGGTTTTGAGGTGGGACGAAAAAGAGAATCCAATAAGGTGGCTGTGTTTGGCATCATGCATGGACCAACATGGTAGTATGACCTTTTTTAAATTATTGGAGAAAAGTGAAAACTAGGAAGAAATCCATCAAAACTTAATATGGAGTTTGAACCATGTAGGATGAGGTTACGATGCATTAGGTATTTGTGCAATCACTAGTTGTTATTTTTCTAAGCAATTAGGGTTTAAACATGCAGTAACGTATGGAACTTAAAAAAACAAAAACTTGATATAGATGCATGGATTTATATTTCTATACCATCTAAGGCCCTGTTTGGGGGAGCTTTTGGAGGGCCAAAAAATAGTTTTTGGCCCTCCAAAAGTACTTTTAGATAAAAAATGGTGTTTGGTAAAATTTTCGGAAAACTGTTTTAGCTTTTGCCGGAAGCTGAAAACAGCTTTTGGGGAGAAGCTCTAATTTGGAGCTTTTCAAAAATGCTGTTTTCAGCTTTGTCGGGAAGCTATTTTTTGGACCAAAATACCCCCATTTAAATCACATTTTTCCCCCTAAAATCCTTATCCCGCTTCTTTCTTTCTCTCTTTCCCTCTCAATCTTCTTCTTCCTTTCTCTCTATTTGTTAGAGAGATAAATGATCATTAAAATGATGAAAAATTAATTTACACTAATAATTATAATATTTTATATATTTATTATTGTATTATACTATAAATATAATATAATATTATATTATATCATAATACATTGATATGTTATGTTAAATAATTTAATATTATATTAAATTATTATTCTATAATACATAATGCTATAGTACTATATTATAATAATATTATATCACATTACATTAATATTATACTATATCATATATTTATGTATTAATACATATTATATTTTATTATGCTCTATTATATAATATTGGTAATGTCCTTTATGGTCATTTTGTCACACAAAAGTACTTTCTCAGTTTGTTTACCAAACACATGTTAAAGTGCCACAGCACTTTAGAAATCTAGTTACCAAACAGCAAACAGCTTTTTATAAACGCTCTGCTCCAAACAGCTCTACTTCCAAAAGCTCTACTACTAACAGCTCTTCCAAACAGAACTTAAATCATCAGAATATTTAGCTCTCATGTGTAACATATACGTGCCTTAGCTAGTAGCTATAAAAAAAAAATATAAGAACATGCATATGAAAATGACTTTCTAAAAGATTTTTAATTGAAAATTGAATATATATCATGCATGGCATGGGTAATATTAATGGCGAATGTTTAGCTCTATTATGACAATTTTTAATAAACTATAATTAAAATTTATTATTTAAATATATGATAAAAATAGATTATTAAAATTTTCTATTCGTTATAAGTTGTTTTGTTATATTGCAAGAACAGTGAAAAAAATTCGTCCCAAGAAGATTTCTCAACTTTCGTGGAGGGAGGTGAGAGAGGGATAGAGGAAGAGGCGAGTTGGGGGAAATGGGCGGCGGCGGCGGCGTCGATCACCACCTCGGCGGCGCGCATGGCGCGGAGGACTTCCGGACAAAGGTGTGGAGCATGACGGGCGGACCCTACTGCCGCCCCAAGCACTGGAAGCGCAACACCGCCATCGCGATGTTCGGCATCTTCCTCGTCTGCATCCCCATCGCCATGAAGTCCGCCGAGCTCGAGGTTCTTACCCCTCCCTCCTCTTACCGTCTTTATTGCTTAATCTAGGGCATCATCCGTGAATAAATTCAATCTATTGGCATTGTTCATGATATTTCCCTTGCTAAAAAAGAGCCTTTTTTCCTTCATTCAAGGATATTTAATTATTTATGACGATCGCCCATTACATAATAAATGGAATTGATGGGCTGACTATCTTGCTCGGATGGACATTGCTCGTTCTATTCAAACTAGAATGGTGCAAGGAGGCTCTTTTCTTGCCAAAATAGAGGAATTTTTAGTTTGTTGTTATGTTAAATCTTGGTTCTGAGAAATCGAGAGGGTTGGCTAGGGCACCTGTTCAAGCTTATAAATTGGGGCTGGTCAAATCGCCTGTTTGAATGTGGAGATATTGAAACACCGGAAAGTCTAATTATGCATGATTCTTCAATATTCAAGTGCTGATTTGACTATTACGTGCTGAAAGTAGGACTTATAAAGAGTTATAATGTCTGTAAAACGATAGGCAAAAAGGAATGGAACTATAAGTCCTACCTAATGAATATAAATTATATAAATAACATTAAGATGCCAAGTTGGGAATGGATCATTAGACTTTCTCGTGTTTTGACAGATCATTTGATATAGAATATATGACAAGGTTTGTTGGTAGAGGTTTATACATGCGGTTTTTAAGAAAAATAAAAAAATATTTTTTTATAGTTTGTACACTTAATTTTACTTTTCCAGTTTGACAAATATGGAGTAATTGAAATATTACTAATTTTGCTTGTCATTATTAGTCATAGAGAGGTTTAAGGATTGAAATGGTTAACAGACACTATGAGAAGTTTATTTAAGTTTAAGAAAAAAAATCACGGTCTCATTTTTTAACTTTTTCCCTTGATTTTATTATAACTTAACAAGGAAACTGAAACAAAAATTGATAGAACCAGTCGCAAACAAATGGGCTCTTGTTTAGGGAGGAGCTCTAAGTCTATTGTGACAATATTATTCAAAAGATCTACAAATTATACTAACATCTGTGACGTATGCCAGCAGTTGACTAGGGGTGGTGTAAGTTATTGAGTAAAAATTATAAGAAAGCAGTTTTTAATAAATTTTGGCAACTTGCAGAAAAAATATCTAATTTCTAAGATTGCACTGCACACCTGTCTGAATTTCTTATTTAAATTTATAGATTTTATCTAATCCTTGAAATATTTCGAAATTACCTTTCTTTCAATCATCATGTTCCAACTAATCAAATTTTTGTGTGGCATCCCATCAAATGAAGCACGTGCAGCATCAATCTCCCCACAACTGGCATACATAAAAATCAAAGAACCCTGCACAAATAAGTCTGCATGCAGTGGAGTCTTTAGTATCTTACTGCTGAATACATCTAAGTGTCAACTCTCCAATACCGAATGAACAATTTTATATAAAACGATGCAACAAAGCCCAGATAGAACCCTTCCTATCGCTACCATACCGCACACAGCACACTCTTATCCCATGGTTTTGATTATGCTAGAAGAGTATAAGCAGGTATTATTTGATGTATCATTTAACAACTTAAATGTGTATCAGAAATTGCCCATTCCATTGATGCCTTATTATTTTCAATATATCCCTGCACTTTGTAAATTCTTTAGTTGGATTGACCTATCCATTCCCTAGCTAGCTGTATACTTAATTTTTTTCCAAATCTATACCAACAAAAAAAACTTATCTTCTGAACATGCTGAAACTAAAGCATCACTTATTTGAAATACATTATCATGAAAGTAATTAGAGGCCAAGTGATCTTATTCTCTATCTATGTTGCTTTTTTTTTATTGTATTTAAACTTGAAACTTAAACCAATCTTCTTATATGGGAACGACCTAAATTTCTAGAGTATCCTATACTAGTTAACATGACCATTCTCTAAAAAGATCTTCACAATTTTAAATGGGTAGTGATTTATACAACTGTTTGGGTGTTTAGCAATATAGGCGAGCAAAGCAAGATTATTCTTCTAGCTCATTTAATTACATATATAAATATATGTTTGTGACATGCTTCATGCTTCCGGTGTTGATTCAAGTTAATTGACTTCTACTTGTCAAAAATCTGATGGGTTGTAAGAAAATTGAAGTTCAACATGTTCCACTATCTATGTTGTTGTCTCTCCGCCTTCATTTGGTTTTTAATCTTCACAAACATTAAGAAGCATATAATGTCTGTCTTGAGCTATAAATAGTTAAATATGTCATTAAGATTCATCCATGAGTTTTGGATTTGTTAACATTGAGAATTACATTTTGACTATAAACGACTAAATCAACTACAACTAAGGGCTCATTTGATTCGCGGGAAGCATTTTTCCTCCTAGGAATATGATTCATGAGAAGAAGATTCCTACGAAGAGAATGCCTGAGAATGTACTTTTGGCATGTTTGGTTAAACATGGAAAAGTGACAGATTTCTAGAGTGCTTATGTTTGGTGAACCATCTACTTTCCTGGAAAAGTTATATGTAATTTCTATTATATCCTTAATAAAAATTAAGTCTTTAACGCCTCTTTAATGCTGAAGAACCTTTTTGGAAAAAAATAAAGATGGAGTGATTTCCGCCTCATGGGAAAGTAACTTTCCCATGTTTCTCATGGGAAAGACTTTTCCATGAAATGTGGAATTCATATTCCCATGAGAATACAACTTTTCCATCTCTCTCCTTTGAAAACTCCAACCAAATAAGAGGCATCTCATTACTTTCTCGTTGACCACACTTTCCCTCCTTTTTCCGCGAACCAAACGAGCCCTAAAGTAAAAGCAACGGAAACATTCTAGAAGAGCCCTACACATCTAGGTAGCCAACTCCTTGCATCATACTGACTCCCATAAACACAAGATTCATTATTTTCATTTCTTTTTATCTTCATTAACTGAAAATAAAACCACTCTAAGCACTCATCTCTACCATTGACCTCCGGTTGCAAGCAAATCTGTGCACAATAGTCGACTAGTACTTTCCTTTCTTAGTGGTGCTAAATCCCGACTTTCTACATATTTCATCTCATATCTTATTTTCTTTATGAATTGCTTAATTTCTTATATCACTTTTGCGTTTAACCTTTGGCCTACAAATTTGCATGTTTTAGGTTTTCACTTTATTCTTTTGTCCACATCCCAGATGTATAGCATGATAGTTACTGATTTATCATAATATAGTGTTTGATATTGTCCGACCTTCAATCAACTCAAAATAATGTTAAGCAAGCTTTGCCCTGGCCATATTTCTGGAATAGGCTTGCACCACAACCAGCTGCTTTACCATTCTCGTTGGCATGTTACCTTGTGACGCACTCAAAAGCACGGGGAGTATTCCATTACCTTTGATGTGAAAATATTGAGTTTGAATGGCCTATCATTAACAATTGGATTAGAACACTAATAGATCGTTTATCTTGTGGCTAGAATGTGAATAAATCACTATTCCCATCACTTGTGTGTCTTCTCTTTTGATCAAATCAAGGATTCAAGTACAGGTGTAATGTCCGGGCCCAATACAGACCGGGCCCAATACTGTAGGGCCCAGTTTGAGGGTATTGGGCCAGGGTGAAGGGTTAGCAGGCCCAGAAAAAAATAGGAATGCCATCCTCCCCGATGGCTGAAAAGACAGGACCACCAGATGGCCAAAGAAGAGACCCCCACAAGCATGCACAACCAGAGCCCGCCACCTCCTCCTCCTCCTCGGCAGCTGAACCCTGAGCTGGCCTGAAGGGAGGGGTAGGTGGTGGCTCCCGAAGCCCTGAGCAAGGAGAGGATGCCACCTCTCCTTGGGGTCAAATCACAAGCTTAGTTTTTATAGACCTAAGCCCTGCTAACCCTAATCTTGGATATACCCTCCTAAGCCTCCAACCCTCTGATATTCTGAACCAGAGAGCTAGATCCCGGAGTTGGAGGTGGAAGGTGCCCCGCAGCCCAAGGGAGGAAGGAGGGAACTTGCCGAGAAAGGGTCACTGCCCGACTCCACTCAGCCAAGTCAAGGTAAGCACACTGCCAGTAGACTAAAGCAAGAGAAGAGGGGAGGAACCCCCTCGGTGGGGGTGTTCTCCTCTCTGTTCCATCCATGGAACAGAGGGGAGCACACCGGCACAAGGAGGAAGATCGGGCAAGAAGAAGAAAACAACAAAACCCTAGGCCGGACCCACGGGCCGCGGGCTGGGCCCACGGGCCGCGGGCCGGACCAAGGAAACCAAGCCCAGGCCCGGCTGCCACCCGGGCCGAGCCCAACCGGACTCGGCCTACGGGGTGACAGTCCCCGGACGCTGCCGCCCTAGGGCAGAGGGGCAGCCAGGGGGGCCGCCGGTTCTGGCCATGCCGGCGACCAATGCGGCCCCCAAGGCCGCCTGCCTCCGCCCCCGCCTCTCCGCCGGCGAGAGGTGGTGGCGAGACTCCCACAAGAAAAAGGAAAAAGGGGGAAGAAGGAAACAGAAGAAGAAGAAAGACAAAAAAAAAGGGGGGGTACTTACCTCGGACCACGGCCTTACCTCGCCGTGGTCGGAGCCGGTGAAGTCCTCTCGGAGGAGATCAGCCTCGAACCCACCTCCCAGCTCTCCTCCTCTCCTCCGGCACCACTTCGGAGAAGAGGGAAGAGCCGGCCTCCCACCGCCGCCGCCCCGAAAGAGTTGCACCTCTCCGGGCTGGTGGATTGGGAGCCTCGCCTCCTCGGCCGCCTGCGAGAGGAGGGGAAGAACCGGAAGGCGGCGAGGGAAAAAGGAGAAAGGCACCGAGAGAGGAGGAGGCCGGGGAGGGTTCGGTGAAGGCGGAAGGAGGAGGGGGCCGGCGGATGGGAGATGGAGAAGCCGAAGAAGAGAGAGGGCCGCACGAGAAGAGGCGGAAGCCTCTGGAACCACCTGGAAAGGGCCCTTAACGGGTCTGCCTAGCGGGTCGGATCCGAGTCCGGATCCGAAACCCGTTAGGCCTAAATCCTTTAATTCGATTTGGGTGAGTCCGATGAGGGATTGATTCCAGCCCAATCGAGTTAAACGGGTCAATTAAGCCTAATTGGTGTTGAGTCTGAACCCAATCAAGCCTGATTGAACCCGAATTAAGTAGATTGGGCTAAATCCAAACCCAATAGGAACTGAACCGAGCCCAATTGAATGAAATGGGTTAAATTAAACCCAATTGAGCTGGGCCTGAACCCCTATTTATGCAATAGTAATCCCAGCAGGCCCAATTAATTGTAAATCAGGCCCAGTCCAAGCTAATTAAATTGGCTTAGGGCCTAATTGGCTGAAAAAAGTGGACTTAACCACAAATCAGGCCCAACCTTTCCCTTAGAGGCCCAATCAGGCCTGGTAGACTCAAATTTACTTAAATTGAGCCAAAATTTAGGATAAATAGAGGATAATGCAGGTCTTATATGGTTCTAGGAATTAAAGACCCGCCGTCTGGACTCAAGAATTGACAACAACTTATTGTAAGTAATCTGTCTTAATCCTATCGTAGATCTTGTATTACGTTTTATAAGATGAACCAGTATTTTTTTTATACAATTTGAATTGCATACATGATTTGTGAAGAAAGTAAGTAATCTGTCCTAATCCTGTTATGGATCATGTCATGTTATTAATGTTTTCCTAAGCATTTATTTTAAGTATATATGTTTCATGCATGATATGTTACAATGCATAAGTAACTTGCATGATCTCAGAAGCTATGGCTATGTATGCAACATGATGATACTGATAGTTTAATCATGCATGTAAGTTTATAAAGTCTTAGCTAGCCCAGAGGCACTATAATGGGCTCAAAGATGCTACTGAGAATGACTGAGCCGCCAGTGGCTGAATAGTAACTGAGCTGCCCCGCCAGTGGCTGAATTGGAATTGGGCCTGCCCCGCCAGTGGCTGAATAGTAACTGAGCCTGCCCCGCCAGTGGCTGAATAGTAACTGAGCTGGCCCCGCCAGTGGTCGAGTCTGACTTCGCAGTAGCATCCGAGAGAAAAAGGACCACGGCATGCCGGGGGGCACGGTTTCATATGCATATATTATGAAAATTTTGTGATTTGCACTACTGCTTTGTTTAAATTGCATACATATTATGCTATGATGATTATTAGATAAACATGCATGTCAGCTTCTCAAACCCTGATTTACATGTTTAGCCTACTGGTTGATCCGGTGGGATTATGCAGGATTACTTACTGAGCCGTGTAGCTCACATCTGTTTATGCTTCGTTTTCTTTCAGATCCTCATCAGTGATCGCCATCAGATATGTTTTTATTTTGTTACAGAGCTTCGTATTTTTTTGGAGAAGCTTATATACTTTTGTACATTTGAATAGCATAGAAGTTCTGTATTTTTGGTTTCAAACTTGAAGGTTGTACCGCAAAACTTTTAATATATATATATAAGTTTGAATCCTTTTGGCTACCTGTTACCCCTGTATGAGGCTGCGTGTTACTGTGGGCGATAGTCGGCAATAGCACGGCCGTGTCACGGATCCGGGTCCGGGGCGTGACATCCAGTGGTATCAGAGCCTTAGGTTAAACAATAGAATAACCATAAAATGCCTAAGGAAAGGGGTGTATGGCCTATCTGGCCTGTGTAAAGAATGCTCAGAAAGAGATCAAACTGGAAGATATTCCAGTAGTTAGAGAATATCCGGATGTTTTTCCGGAGGAATTACCGGGATTACCCCCAGACCGAGAGATCGAATTTGATATCGACCTCGCACCAGGAGAGGGGCCAGTCTCCAAGGCTCCTGATTAAGCAAAGGCTTCAGGCTGCCCAAGACAGACAGAAAAGATGGGCTGACAGAGGAAAAAGGGCCTTGGAATTTTTGGAGGGGAACTTTGTCTTCCTGAAAATTTCTCCGTCGAAGGGCATTACCCGATTCGGAAGACACGGCAAGCTAAGTCCTCGCTACATCGGCCCATTCGAGATTCTTGCCAGGATAGGCAAGGTTGCCTACAAATTGGCCCTACCCCCGGAGCTATCAGGCGTACACGACGTCTTTCATGTCTCACTACTGCGGAGGTACGTCCCGGATCCCAGCCATGTGGTGCCACATGAGCCTCTGCAATTAAATAAAGATTTAACCTATGAGGAGGCTCCCCTGCGCATCATAGACAGAAAAGAGCAAATCCTCCGAAGGCGCACCATTCCCTATGTTAAAGTCCAGTGGACCAACCACACTGAAAGGGAAGCTACCTGGGAATTGGAGGAGATGCGACAATGCTACCCTCAGCTCTTCGAGAACCAAGGTATGCTTAATTTCGAGGACGAAATTTATTTAAGGGGGGAAGGATGTAATGTCCGGGCCCAATACAGACCGGGCCCAATACTGTAGGACCCAGTTTGAGGGTATTGGGCCAGGGTGAAGGGTTAGCAGGCCCAGAAAAAAATAGGAATGCCATCCTCCCCGATGGCTGAAAAGACAGGACCACCAGATGGCCAAAGAAGAGACCCCCACAAGCATGCACAACCAGAGCCCGCCACCTCCTCCTCCTCCTCGGCAGCTGAACCCTGAGCTGGCCTGAAGGGAGGGGCAGGTGGTGGCTCCCGAAGCCCTGAGCAAGGAGAGGATGCCACCTCTCCTTGGGGTCAAATCACAAGCTTAGTTTTTATAGACCTAAGCCCTGCTAACCCTAATCTTGGATATACCCTCCTAAGCCTCCAACCCTCTGATATTCTGAACCAGAGAGCTAGATCCCGGAGCTGGAGGTGGAAGGTGCCCCGCAGCCCAAGGGAGGAAGGAGGGAACTTGCCGAGAAAGGGTCACTGCCCGACTCCACTCAGCCAAGTCAAGGTAAGCACACTGCCAGTAGACTAAAGCAAGAGAAGAGGGGAGGAACCCCCTCGGTGGGGGTGTTCTCCTCTCTGTTCCATCCATGGAACAGAGGGGAGCACACCGGCACAAGGAGGAAGATCGGGCAAGAAGAAGAAAACAACAAAACCCTAGGCCGGACCCACGGGCCGCGGGCTGGGCCCACGGGCCGCGGGCCGGACCAAGGAAACCAAGCCCAGGCCCGGCTGCCACCCGGGCCGAGCCCAACCGGACTCGGCCTACGGGGTGACAGTCCCCGGACGCTGCCGCCCTAGGGCAGAGGGGCAGCCAGGGGGGCCGCCGGTTCTGGCCATGCCGGCGACCAATGCGGCCCCCAAGGCCGCCAGCCTCCGCCCCCGCCTCTCCGCCGGCGAGAGGTGGTGGCGAGACTCCCACAAGAAAAAGGAAAAAGGGGGAAGAAGGAAACAGAAGAAGAAGAAAGACAAAAAAAAAGGGGGGGGGGGTACTTACCTCGGACCACGGCCTTACCTCGCCGTGGTCGGAGCCGGTGAAGTCCTCTCGGAGGAGATCAGCCTCGAACCCACCTCCCAGCTCTCCTCCTCTCCTCCGGCACCACTTCGGAGAAGAGGGAAGAGCCGGCCTCCCACCGCCGCCGCCCCGAAAGAGTTGCACCTCTCCGGGCTGGTGGATCGGGAGCCTCGCCTCCTCGGCCGCCTGCGAGAGGAGGGGAAGAACCGGAAGGCGGCGAGGGAAAAAGGAGAAAGGCACCGAGAGAGGAGGAGGCCGGGGAGGGTTCGGTGAAGGCGGAAGGAGGAGGGGGCCGGCGGATGGGAGATGGAGAAGCCGAAGAAGAGAGAGGGCCGCACGAGAAGAGGCGGAAGCCTCTGGAACCACCTGGAAAGGGCCCTTAACGGGTCTGCCTAGCGGGTCGGATCCGAGTCCGGATCCGAAACCCGTTAGGCCTAAATCCTTTAATTCGATTTGGGTGAGTCCGATGAGGGATTGATTCCAGCCCAATCGAGTTAAACGGGTCAATTAAGCCTAATTGGTGTTGAGTCTGAACCCAATCAAGCCTGATTGAACCCGAATTAAGTAGATTGGGCTAAATCCAAACCCAATTGGAACTGAACCGAGCCCAATTGAATGAAATGGGTTAAATTAAACCCAATTGAGCTGGGCCTGAACCCCCATTTATGCAATAGTAATCCCAGCAGGCCCAATTAATTGTAAATCAGGCCCAGTCCAAGCTAATTAAATTGGCTTAGGGCCTAATTGGCTGAAAAAAGTGGACTTAACCACAAATCAGGCCCAACCTTTCCCTTAGAGGCCCAATCAGGCCTGGTAGACTCAAATTTACTTAAATTGAGCCAAAATTTAGGATAAATAGAGGATAATGCAGGTCTTATATGGTTCTAGGAATTAAAGACCCGCCGTCTGGACTCAAGAATTGACAACAACTTATTGTAAGTAATCTGTCTTAATCCTATCGTAGATCTTGTATTACGTTTTATAAGATGAACCAGTATTTTTTTTATACAATTTGAATTGCATACATGATTTGTGAAGAAAGTAAGTAACCTGTCCTAATCCTGTTATGGATCATGTCATGTTATTAATGTTTTCCTAAGCATTTATTTTAAGTATATATGTTTCATGCATGATATGTTACAATGCATAAGTAACTTGCATGATCTCAGAAGCTATGGCTATGTATGCAACATGATGATACTGATAGTTTAATCATGCATGTAAGTTTATAAAGTCTTAGCTAGCCCAGAGGCACTATAATAGGCTCAAAGATGCTACTGAGAATGACTGAGCCGCCAGTGGCTGAATAGTAACTGAGCTGCCCCGCCAGTGGCTGAATAGTAACTGAGCTGCCCCGCCAGTGGCTGAATTGGAATTGGGCCTGCCCCGCCAGTGGCTGAATAGTAACTGAGCCTGCCCCGCCAGTGGCTGAATAGTAACTGAGCCTGCCCCGCCAGTGGCTGAATAGTAACTGAGCTGGCCCCGCCAGTGGTCGAGTCTGACTTCGCAGTAGCATCCGAGAGAAAAAGGACCACGGCATGCCGGGGGGCACGGTTTCATATGCATATATTATGAAAATTTTGTGATTTGCACTACTGCTTTGTTTAAATTGCATACATATTATGCCATGATGATTATTAGATAAACATGCATGTCAGCTTCTCAAACCCTGATTTACATGTTTAGCTTACTGGTTGATCCGGTGGGATTATGCAGGATTACTTACTGAGCCGTGTAACTCACATCTGTTTATGCTTCGTTTTCTTTCAGATCCTCATCAGTGATCGCCATCAGATATGTTTTTATTTTGTTACAGAGCTTCGTATTTTTTTTGGAGAAGCTTATATACTTTTGTACATTTGAATAGCATAGAAGTTCTGTATTTTTGGTTTCAAACTTGAAGGTTGTACCGCAAAACTTTTAATATATATATATAAGTTTGAATCCTTTTGGCTACCTGTTACCCCTGTATGAGGCTGCGTGCTACTGTGGGCGATAGTCGGCAATAGCACGGCCGTGTCACGGATCCGGGTCCGGGGCGTGACAACAGGTACTGACATCTGTTAGACTGGTACAATACTAGTTTGTCCCTTGCCAGCTCATGATATGGCATTGCATAGCGGTAACATATTGGGACACAATTTTGAACCCTTAGGTTTTTCCTTATTTTTCATGTTTTTTGTTGTTCATTATTATGGATTTTAATTGGACTTAATTTTTTTAATGTTTGAGTGGTATTTGAAAGGGTGTGTGATATTGAAGTGCCGGTATCGGTACTGTTAACTCATTGAAGCAAAATGGTTTAAGAAACTAGCAGCATCTACAAATGAAAAGCGACATAATATACAATATTCTAATAGAAAATGCACACTTTAAAAACTCAAGCCCAAGTCGAGTGTTCATGGCACTTGGATACATCCAAGCAAGGTCCATAGTTTTGGTACCAGGTATCGTATGGGTCAGGTAACCGATACAGTATTGTACTGAATTGTACCATATCGACAATCATACACAAATGTGTATCGGTTCAGTATCGGTATAGCATTTTTTGTATTTTCATTTTTTGGTTTTTGAAGATTATTTTAAGATTTATGGATGTTTAAATTATGATGTTCACACTTCTCTTAGATTAAATCAACATCCAAGGGAAAAATTGA
Source organism: Phoenix dactylifera (assembly GCF_009389715.1). NCBI lineage: Eukaryota > Viridiplantae > Streptophyta > Magnoliopsida > Arecales > Arecaceae > Phoenix > Phoenix dactylifera. Next base: position 2,036,644 of record NC_052403.1, on the reverse strand, counting down.
CATTCAATTTTTACTTTAAAGATTATGGTTATGGAGAATATTTTTGTTGTCATTTTCCCTGATGCATCAAATGCAATCAAAAAGTCAAGGCCTGATGTTTTGTGCTTGTATGAATGAAAATACTGGCTACCTTGTATCTTAGTATTAAGATTATTTGCCATTTTTCCAATTATAAGCACATTTAAATCATCTTACTAGGTCTTTGTTGAATGTTGATATGTGCATGTATATGTTAGCACATTTCCTTTTGCCTCTCTGTGTTTTGTTGCCTATAGTTCATTAGCTGAATTGTATAACTTATTTCAATCTTCCCATGAATGTTTTAAAGTTCTTTCCTACGAGGGCAGTACAAATTTTGGCATGATTTACCCCTTTTTTAGGCATAAAAATGAGAAAAAAGAGAAGAATGAAGAGAATGAAGGGGATTATACCTGATTTGGCTTGCATTTGGGCTCAAAATCGGCAGAAGAGCCCTCTTTCATGAATTTTTTCTTATAAAACCCACTTCCTATTTGAAGGAAAGAGAGGAGAGGGCCACTGGATGCCTTTTTCTCTATTATTAAGGTCGGTAAGGGACCGAACCACTCCAAACTGAGTAGAACCCGGTGGTTGAGATATCTTAGCCGTGTTAGGCTTCACCTTCTTTAGGGCTTATTATGTTGAGATATCTTAGCCACCCATAGTAACAGACTTATATCTCAAATGGAACAAAAAATTTACCAAAATAATTAAAATCAGTTAAAAGAACATTTTCATCTCAAAGATCTGATAGAAATTACTGACCAAAGTTATAGGAGTGCATTGGATTAGTATTTTGAAGCATACTAGTATTGACCCACTACAAGAGGACTGCCCAATGAGAACCAAGGAAAGCAAAATAGTGGCAACATTTTCGTTCTTGCAAACGAAGGCCCCATTTTTTTGAAGGCTTAGCCAAATCTAAATGTTATATTTAGTTGTTTCATAGATTCCATCTCTATTTTTTACTTCTTTAAAATATTATTTTGAGATAAGAGGGTGCAGACTTCTTTATGTATTCTTTTAATCTTAATGTTGTTTGATCAAATTTCCAAGAATCAGAGTTACCTGGGCACACAATTATTGATTTTGAGGCTCCACCATTATAGTTAAACAAAGTGAACAAAGGCACGCACATAATAGTGAAAATGGTACAGAAAACCCTTGCTAGAGAAGGAATCAGAGTCTCCTGGAAAAAATAATACATTGCAGGAAATGCAGGGGAAGCATGCAAAACATCCTGGATAATGTTTATCAAGATCTTTTGAATAGCGATTAAGCATGATCTAGTTTTCTCCTCACGTCCTCATCAATCTTCACATGCATACAACCTTTAGCCTACTCTTTATCATACATTTGTTATGCATGTGTTCCTGCTGTTTTCCATTTGTTACCACATTATGAAGAATCAAAATCAATGAATTTAATCAAAATCTAAAAATAACCTGTGTAATGCTTGGGAGCGTGAAAATAGTTTCTCGACAACTACAGCCAAGTTTTGTTAAACTAAGTAATATTTGGCATGTCTAGGAATAGCTTTTTACTGAAGTTTGTTTAATATTAGACCTTTCTTTCCCTCCCTCCGAAAGCTATTTTAAAGGTAAAATTTGTACCTCCATACAGATTTTCTTAATTGGGTCGATGAATGCGCTATTTCTGGTCTGAAAAATCTTTACATGTCACTTTTTTTCTTTCTTTTGTTTTTGGGGAACGATGTTTGCATGCCCCATCATGTATATGTCCTGCTACCTTATGTTCTACTAGCTGCTAGTCCTAGAACTCCCAGATTTGTTTAAGTCACTAAACTATTATGCTTCTGTATTGCTCGCAGCAACGGCCTCATCATCCAGTTCGTCCAATTCCTTCACAGCTTTGGTGCAAGAATTTTGGCAACAAAGAGTATTGATGTGTTAGTATGATGCAACTCCCATGTTTGAGCTGCTTTCCCTTTTTGTGTGATCTTGGTATAATGTGCAATTCAGCATCTACTGCTGGAATAAGGGTGCAAGTGCAACCATCCTACATGGATGTGTTTATTTATGCTTATATTGAACATTTGGTGCCTGTGGTAGTTACTAGCTACAAATGAATATGAAAGTTGTGCTTCTTTTGCATGGAAATAAATTGAAGGGCAGTTCATGCTGCTTTTGTTTGCACCGAAAAAATTGATTATATTTCCCTTCTGCTTTTCTACATCAAGGCTTCAAAAATCAACTCTGTGGCATCTGAACAAAGTTGCTGCAGTAAATTCAAAATGCGATCGGTCATCAATCAAAAAGCAAAATGATCTCTCTTTTTTTCATGTCAATCATCAATATCATGAGTCCATGATAAATCTGCCACAAAGTATATTATTTTTATAAGAATGGAGAATCACTGAAAGTGATAGTTAAGATATGAATTATCTGTTTATTGGAGAAGATAAATTCTTTTTAAGATATCATGCACTAAACAAAATCAATCAGCAATGGAAGATTATCATCCTTAGGTGGTGGAATACATGAATATCTATTTGAAAATTTTCAATTTAGCTTATATTTATCTTCATGAATTTAAAGCATGTAAGCACATATTCTCTCATTTACATTTCCTATGATGCAAACATCAAAAATTTTGCTTTCAGAAGGCATTTCTTCCCAAGTTTTATATCTAAAACCTCATAAATGGAAAAGAAAATTCTGCCTAATCATAACAACATATATTACTACTGCACACATGCACTAAAAATTTGGATGTCTAAAGCAGATATTGTTATTGATGATAAAATTCAAACAAGAAAAAGGATTATCAATGAGTTTCTGTTATGCATGGAAAAGCAAGTATTTTTCTGTATAGCTATGTTTAAATTTCTACATATGCGTCAACTCAATAGCTCTCAAATATAATATAATACATATATACACACACACACACACACACGACCAATTTAAGTATTATATTCATGCATATATATCTTTAAAAAACCCTTCATCTTGCTAAAACCCATGAAAATTCATAAAAAGAAACAAATATTTTGACAAAAGCAAGTGCATCTTGTCATGTATGATATCAACAAGGTTCGGACTAATTTTGCGAAAATTATCAAAATCAGTATACACTTGCTGTAAGTGGTTTTAGGGTCAATAGAAGCCTATTATTTATCCTCTCCACGGCTCTTAAAGTGAGCAGTGACGACGTGTTCCAATAGAAGCATTTTTATTTTGCCCCACAGTTGGCATGATACTCGCCAGGTAGACCGAGTCCAAACCAAGAAGCAAGAGTCCATCTCAAGGGCTAAATACTGGTTCACAGTACCGTTGCCCCCAAAAGGGAAAAGATAAAACTTCCGCGGAAGAGGCCAAGGGGGCATTCCCCAAGGCCACAAATTTCCAGAAGCCGGAGAAGCCCCACGCTCGCTCGCCTCCGCCTTTCTATCCCTCCTCCAAATTTCCTCTACCACCCATAAAAATCCTCCAAAGGATCCACCTTTCGGGAATTCTTTATCTTGTGCTTGGCCTTCTGAGGCCAGGGATTCGCGGAAATTCCCCTCGACCTTCATCTCTAGCTCCCGGAATTGGGGTATCCGTCAAAGATGGTGGAGCTCTCCCTCATGGCCTCCGCCGCCTTGTGTCCGACAAATTTTTGTCAGGAGAAGGGCCTCTGTAGGGCTTCCAAGGTGAGAAATGGGAAAGATGATTTCTCGTCCCGGTTTCTTGATCTGCCTCTCAATCCAAAATTCCCCCCCCCCCCTTTTTTTAATTCTTATGATTCATGATAACTTGGGTTTCTTGACTGCTCATGTTTAGGCTTTTGGAAAATTGTATTTTTTTTTGTTAATTCTTTAATTTGATATCGATCAATTTGGCATGTTTATAGAGTTTCGATTCAACTTAATCAGGGTCATATGGATCTCATTATTTAATGATATTTTTCAATGTGCGAGAAGCTTCTATAGGTACGTACGATGGTCAGGTGAAGTTTAGTTCTGAGTAAACTTTGTACGGGTCTGTAATTGTCGTGCCCTATTGGATAATATATTTCGATCTTATGCTATGTAGAGACAATTGAAATGGCTGCAACACTATAGCATCCGGCCAAGCTACAGAGCAACAAAAGATTTGCTTCAGATGAAAGGTCTCAGTTCCTATATGTATAAGTTGAGGTCAGGTTCACGCAGGTTCTGAATAGGATCAGGATCTGAACCTAGTATAGATCTTAAGATCCTCAAACTGAATACAATCAGTGATCAGATTTTGTTCTCCTAATGATTGCGACAGTAAAAATTGTGAAAATGATCAATAACTTCTCATACTAGCTGTCCTCAATTTTTTTTTCTTTTCTGTTATGTGCCATTTTCCTTGCTGTGCTCCTTCCTGATTTGCAAAGTTATTCAGTTAAATATAGTTGAAAATATACCTGTGAAATCTCAACTAAAAATAAAATCTTGATTTTAAAGTTTCTCCTTTTCTTCCTAACCGCATATGTTAACAGTTAACTGTAATGGTAAACAATCCACAAAACCTCAACAGATTGGTAAAACTAAAGAAACTGTCTTTCAAATCCTAAATTCTCATGCTTGGATCTTGTATGACTACAAATCTTCCTCGAAGTTTGCTTGTTATTGGATCATGTATGAGCAGTGATCACTTTAGGCTTCATCACTAACTAATCTATTTAATGGATATACTCAAGTCCACATTTTATAACTTGTTAAACCCTGCGTAGGCAACTTCTCTCTGTCAAACATTTCATATGGTATGACTTTTCAGAGCCAGCACAGGTACAAATAAAGAATGCTGATACTTCTTTTATATTTTATCAAACTTGAAGACTCAATTAGTTTGTTTTCTCACTGGCTGATTTAGCATAGAAATCGCAAAAATGTCACCGACACTTAAGTTCCCAAATTCAAGCTTCTGTGAAGGTTTACTTGTGTGCTGTAACTAGCTTGAATTTGACCATTTCAAAACCAAAAAGACATTTACTAAAGTTACCTATAAATCAATTTTGCTATAAACATTCATAAGCATGCCGTAATATTTGCTACTAAGCTACCTTATTATCGGCCAAAGTGGAGTATTGCCTTCAGTGTTGAACTTAATTCCTTTATGTTCACATGGATTTATCTGCATCTTCAGTTCCACTATATGGTGATTATTGTATTGGAATGCAACAGTTTTGTAATAAAATGAAAGGTTGGTTTAGCCTTTAATATGATTAGTTGTTCAAATATCATCTCCTTTTTTCTTATGATGTTGAATTTATATCTGAAAATGTAGGAGTTTCAAGCTTTATTGCCACTTCAAGGCAAAAGACCAGAAATATGGAAACCTGGTTCATTACAGCTCAGTGCACAAAATTTTGAAAATATGGGGCAATCCATGCATCTTTTGCCAGAGTGCAGTAAGTCAGTTTTGCCAGATCAGATGGTTAAACATCCTGTGCTAACCAATGTGCAAGGTTTGCAGCTTACCATAGTTATGCAATGCCACTTAATCTGATAGAAATCTTTGTTTTGATAAGGTTCAAATATGAAATGTATTTTTTTTTTTTGTTCTTATGGGAGACAACTCTTGTTTGCTTTTAAGGATGCCTTTTTTATATAGAGAGTTATCAAATATCAAATTTATTAGTCATATAGGTAATTATATTGAATTTTTAAATTATTAGAATCTATCAATTACTGATGTATGGGACTTATTGGTTCTGGTATATCATGATATTATAAAAATCTCTCCTTTAGCACATTAGATGAAGTAGCTTGGAGCAGATTTGAGTCTAGGAACAAAGAATAGCAGTTCTAGGATACTAAGAAGGAAAAAAGTACTTAATGTACATGTGTAGAGGAACTTTTGTAATTGATATGTCAGACCAGAAATTATTTATTTTAATAAGCCGTTGCTATCTAAATTCAAACTGAGAAATATAAAATGGAGCATAAATAGTAACTAAGCTAAGTATAGTTTTAGCTGGAGAAAGAGGATTAGATTGCCTATCAGCTTCCAGGATTAGGGAACTGAGAAGTCAATTTGGTGTTATGTAGGACTCTTGCTTGGATTGGAGGTTTAAAGCACCTGGGCTAATGCTATCTTGTGCCAATAGGCCCGTGTAGGCTCTTAGTGGTTTATTCACTAACCTGACTGCATAAATTGCTCAATGCCTTTAGTGAGTTCGTAGAATGTACAATTCCTTGTAAAATTTTCTTTATGCAATTGCAAAACTGTTTATTTCTTGGGGCCTGATACTTATTTGGTCATCTAAGAAGGATATACGTCTAGCACTAAGTGTGAAGTTAACTGCATTGTTTTCATGTGTGACACATTCACCCTGTACTCAATTCCAGCCGTTTCCTTGTGTCCTAGTTCTCAAAAGTAAAAGTAAAAGAAAATAAAGAAGAGACATGCACATGTGGATGCCCTTTTGTTATCCAACATATGCATGCATGCATTCTCACATGGACACATCTAGAAGATAATAATAACAATATATGTTCTCTCTTAGAGAGTAAATAACATATGACTTAGTTACACAACACATCTGCTAGTGCAGCTATGATCATATAGATCATATACATCACTACTACAGAGACTCCTAGAAATTGACTCAAAAAACACAACTTGGAAGAATATTCCTAGAAGATGATTGATCACCTTGTTTCCTTCCCTCTTATTGCTTGATACTGTCCAGATCTAGGTAATTAATGCATGATATAGAGATTACAAATTCCTGCAAATTCTACTGATTGATGCACTTGAGTCCATTTCCAATTGGAACTCTGGTACATTTATCATCAACTTGATAAGCATTCTCGATACCAGCTAAGAGTCCTTTCAGCTCCATAATCTTTAATTTGTTTTTTTTTTTAATGACTTATGTAAATCAAAAGGGTTCCTTATGAAACTGACAGGGTTCCTCCATAACCAGCAGTTGGAGGGTGACATGACCATTTGAATTAGCTTAAACAACCTTTTCTTAGTGTTCTAGTCAAATGGCAAGCTTCATGCAGCAGTCCTAGATGCTGAGAAGTTTTCTCAGCACTCCGGAATTGCAACATCTTTAGGTTTCTCTTCTGATCTGGAAGAACACCCCTGCAAAGCAGACTTGGCATCAGCAATGATACATTGAACTAGCTATATTTTACATAATCACCAGTGGAGGTTCTTAAGTTCTATCCTGTGCAAATATTCTAAACAGTAATTGCAGCAATGTCTAGGAAGATATATCAGCTAGGTTTTATTTTTGATACCTACAGACATCAAGAATTTTGTGAGGAAATTATGTCTTCTCCTAGGTCTTGTGTTTACGAGTCCTCCAAATTATGTGGAGCAGGAACAATTGAAACATTCAACTTATGTCCTCAATAATCCGCTCAACTTATGCCCGGCAGCATAGTTCTGTTGCTAGTGCTCTGAACTAGCAAAAATGTAGCATTGGTTTGTTCCTAGGGAACCACAGACTTGATGTTCGAGGATTTTATGAAAAAGGAGTCTCCCTCAGCATGCTTAAGACAAACCGGTCTCTCAGTGGAGTTCCCTAAAGGTATCTCAACCTTGTAAACATCTTCTCTTAGTACACAATAAATAAATTTAAGTCTGCCAAGTAGATTGCTTCAAACATTTGGCGACACAAAGAAGAAAGAAGGTTATTAGCAAAATGAGAGCCATAATTTTTTATTTTAGATTGGTGTAGCAAGAGAGCAAGAGAGAGGGAGAGCATTTTTTAATAGAGGCTCTGGACAATGGCTTGGATTCCTTAAGAGAACATCTAGGAGCCAGTGAGGAAACTAAAAAAGTGGTGCATAAAATGGTGAAGACTGAAGATAAAACACAAGCAGCCTTTTATACTTCACCAGTAGCTCAAAGTAAGTTCATGAATTGATTTGTATGAAAGCCGATTTTAGTGTTGATGCCAAGTTCGTAAATTATATAATTATGTTCCGAGAAGTAGTAGGAGATGAAAGAGGAGTCGGACAAAAATTTGAAAAGCTTTATCTTTGGTGTTTGGGTATTTGAATGCTGGTCAATAATATCCAGACAAAATTCACTGGTTAAACAAGATTAATTCAATTCTCTCTCTGGGGTGGTCTGTTTGTGAATGTGAGTATGTGGAGTTGGATTCATTAGGACAGCAAACAACATGGTTGCATTCTGCCTAATTCTGACAGAGGTTTGAAAGATTAAATGATGGCTGGTCACTTGACTCTAATTATGGCCCGACGACTGGATTGTGTAAGTTTCAGCATATAAAAGGGATGAATTTATGTCCACTTCGGAGTTCCCAAAGGATGGAGTGACTTACAAAGTGGAAATGAAGTTTTGATAAGCAATTTTGTGTGCTATGATAAAGCTTTGAGGAAAAAATATTTGCATAGCATGATACCTTATTAGAACATTAAAGAATAAATATGGTAACAATTATCAAAGGACTCATACCTTATAAGAGGATGCTACTCTAAGGGGTGCAGGAATAGTTATCATGCAGACAGTCTATAATATATAGTTCATATAATAAACTCACAAATAACAAAACAATATATTGGGAAAAAGAATAGCATATTTTTTTGTAAGAGATTTACAAAAATGTAAACCTTACTTATATACAGCTATTTTTATGAGCATCTGATGTGTTTTAAAGATTGTTTATATATGAGAAAAAACTTTCAGAGTTTCTCAATAAAGTGAAAGAATAATAGTAATTGATGAGATGTTCAACTTCCAAGAGGTTGAGAAGCCTTCAGTATTTGGTGGGATTTTCTTTTTTCTTTGGAAAGAAGTACACTTCTTTATGATCTGTTGTTCAAACATTTATGTAAATTTAGCGTATTTTTGTTTCATGTTGTTTGTATGATGATTTTGTTGCACTTGCTTTTGACAACAGATTCTCGCCCTGACTCAGTGCTTTTCAGTTTTGGGATCGCGGAACAGTGCATAAAACATGAGAAGATCCTGAAGTTTCTTAGGTCTGGATCCAAGATAGCTGAAGGAGGAAATCTGAATATTTCTTTACTGTCCGACCTTATGGGACTTCACACTGTTGAATTGTGGCCTCAGCCATATGTTCCCAAGCATGATAAATTCTGCCTCTATGAGATTGGGATGGATGATTCCCAGCATTTGCTACTCCATCAAAGGCAGTTTTGTGCTTCTGAGCCTCTTTTGGATTTTGTTCAGAACTTGTCCCATACTTCATTTATTACAGTAAATTCAGATGGCCAGGTTTTGTTCACGGGCAGTGGATCTGAGATGAAGAATCTACTCTCAATCGCTGCAGAGTTTAATATATCAAAAAGATCCACTAATCATGACAGGAAATCAGTGCTAGTTCCATACTTTACTAGGTATAGAGATCATTATCGCCTATTCTTAAATTCAAAAATCCTTTTTCAAGTCAACATTTACATCCTTCACTTAAATATTTTACATGTCCGTCTTTGAAGACTATGATAAATTTCAATTTCAATTTTTTGCTTTGGTTTTATAGTTTTGGGGCTCTTGGAATAATAAACTTCCATTTACATTAAATCTCTTTATAGAATTTTTAGCAGTTGTGTATTCTTCTCCTTCCCACAGGTCGGGAACCCTTGATTATTAGATTTAGATTGCATTTTATTGGGAGAAATATTTTGTTTTCTTGATACTTAAAAGATTATATTAATTTCATTATATTCTTTGGAGTTATCTACTGATAAAATGATCCACTCCTTGTTACAAGAAAAGTGCATGTAAGCTTTCCATGCTTAAGTTCTTTATGCTGGTTATAGAGTTGTCAAGGTGGCTAGGTAGTCCATACTCCATATTGGCGATCGTAAGGCTGGCAACCTTTCCTTTTTCTTGTTTTGTACTAAAGTACTATTGTGAGTTTTAGTTACCAAACTGTAAACACAATTCTGCTTATTGAATATGCTGATTAAAATATTTCCTTCTTCTCGTGGCTCACTGCAATAACCTGTTAACTGTGTAGGTAAGTTGATCATGTCTCCTGTGTTCGTCATAACTGGACTTGAATTTAGTTCATTTCCTAGAGCAATTGTGTTATAGAATATAAGTTGGATTTGCTATACTTTTCCCCCTTTTCGAGACCAACTGTACATCTAGAACTTCTATAATCATTTTCTAAATCCGGATCAGGCTAATAAAACATGATAGTTTTTAACATGAACTGTCATGGGTATTCTTTATGTTTCATTTTCATACTGGCTCGCCTATGACTCAAGGACTTCTGTGGTCTAAATTTTGCCTCACATTGCCATGAGTATTATTTATGAAGATGTGCATCTGCTGTGTGAACAGGAAGGGCCGTGGACATGCACGACCAAACAACCAAGTGTCTTCTTTGAAGTTGCAAACAGGAACGGTGGCTCCTTTAAAGAGGTATACTCAGATAACTTGATGGCACAGTAAATTGCACATTAATTTTTTAATTATATGTTGTTGTATTTGTTGGGACATATTCAATATGCTGATTTATTTGAAGTAGCATGCAGTGTAAGTATGATTGGCTATAATATTACTAACAGTTGGTTTAGTGGATACAATATTGTGACCTTTGTAAAGGAAGGGAGGTAGTTGTATGAGTTGTGTGTGGAAGCTGGTGCCGTTTGACAGATTTGCTGGATATGTGATAATATCATGAATATGGCAATCCTTGTCTACATGTGCAATGAACTAGTGGATAGTACTATTAGCAAAGTTAGAGTGAGGAAAGTTAGCTTACCGATCAATTCATTGATACGGCTTTTGTGTTATAAACATATAATTAAACATCACACTATTTCCTCACTGGTAGTAGATCTTTGTAAGTAAAGCCATATCTTCTATATGAAAGTTTCTCAAATCCCTTCTTGCTGCATGTTAGAGAGCAAGAGAGTGCTGGAGTGACCATAGAGTAAAAACTTCGCACAAATCCCTGATACTAAAAAAAGGTCATCTCTCCGATTGATTGCTTAAAATTCAAGTTTTACTGAGTGATAATACTACATTCACATGTATCCACATTTTAGTAGGTTTAGCATCCACGAAAGAGGAATTTCAAAGTTTTTATTTATATGAGGTGCCTTATACATTCATGCAAATGCTACCATTTGAGGCCTAAACATCTAGAATTTCATGACTTTATTGATCTGTTTTTGCCATTGGCTTTTAGTGGCTATTTCCTGAACACAAAATAGCCATTAAAATGCCACCAATTAAAAGGCCAGAAAAATGCTGGGCAACTAAAGCATTAGTACAAATACTTGTTGCAAGGAAAAACCATTGGCCCTGTTGGTTTCTTTCATGACACACATTTGCAGGAGGGTGTGTCTTGGAGCGCACCTTGACTACTAATTTTCAGATGTCGTACATGGGTCTTCTTGTGGCTTGCTGGCTGAATTTATATAGGGTTTCCCTAGCCTTAGAGCTGTTATGTAATGATGATACTCTTAATTGTTGTACACTCTTCTATTCCTTTTCCTTTACCTGACTTTTATTCTAATTCATGTACAGTCTTCTGTTCATTTTCCATTACCTGACTTTTTTTTTAAAAAAAATATTCAGCCCTGAAAATGTCAAGCTGAAACCATTGCCAAATAAGAAACAAAACAGAAAAGCAGGCAAAGAGCGGGATCTTTACCATAAGAACTATTTGCATGCCTGTGAAGGCCTCCTGTCTGTGATTCTAGACAAGAAGGGCAAGACAGCAAGCATCTCACTGAAGAAATCAGGCCCTGAGATTATCCAACTCCTTAACCATTTCTCTGCTGGGATTGCTGGAATGGGCCTTGCGGTTCTCCTATCTGTTGCATGCAAAATGGCTAATGGGAGGGTAACATTCAGCACTGGCAAGTTGCTGAATACCAGCTTTGGTTTTGGATTGTTCTGGCTCTCATGGGCAGTAAACAGATTGCGAGATACAGTCATTTATCTCAGTAAGAACTCAAGCAAGCTAAAGCTCAAGGAGGAAGAGATAGTGGGCAAGGTCGAGAGAAGCATGAGGGAGATTCTCTTCACAGCTGCAGCATTGATGGCAGTGGCAGTATTAAGATTTGCATAAAAGGAAACTTCCTATGGACTTTCTTCCCACTCCTTCCAATTCCTAGCTTGTGAGATAAATCTAAACTTTATTCTGGTTCAAATGGATATCAGGAGTGTAGTTGTGTAAGATAATTTTGTAGTCTAATATCTTGTAAAAAATAAAAACCTTTGTAAATGGAAGCAGAACTGCTTCCAGGGCTTACTGCTTCTTGTATTGGCTGTTAAAAATTATTATCCTCATCTTTTTGCACAATGGTCATTGAACTTTAATTGTGTCAACTTCCCTTTCGGAGGTCGTTGCTCAAGTCTCTCATATCCTAGTTGGTTCTCGTGATTAAAAACGCATGCATGAACTGTTTTCAGATATCTTAAAATTTGTTGGGCTTTCTTGCCTCTTAAAACGAGGTATGCTCTACTCATACGACTATAACTTATGTTAATGTTGGTCTTTTTCCCCCTTTTCTTTCTGTACAAATACAGAATGAACGAGAGGCGGTGACGTCATTGTTAGAAAGTGGCCTCCTTTAATTTTGTGTATTTTATAGCCAAGTCCCTCCATTGACGTGATTGCAACTTTTAGTCCCTCTAAATCGGGACTTTAACATCTGCTCCAAGTTTTACAATTTTTTTTAATTTCCGATTCCTAGTAGCTATATACGTTTACATCCCACTATATACAGTGTTACAAATAACTGCATACATACAGATATAAATATATGTAGGGATAGCATAATTGTGTAGAAGAACTAGTGTAAGTGTGTGCAAATTTTTATATAAGTGTATGTGGGATAAATTAAATGCTAATGGACAGAAGATTGCATGTTAAAGTTGAATGGGATGTTAAGTTGCCATCTTTTTTTGTTTTTCCTTCGAAAAATCTGCTTCCTAATAAAAATATCCAAAATAGAAATCTAAATCATAAAACAATATTTTATATTTAAAAAATACTTAGAAGTCAAGATTCATATACTTTGTGGGCTTTCTACTAAGCATCTATTGGAAGCAAAAATGAATGGATTAAATAAAATATATTAAAATATATAAGTTAGAGGCCACTAAAATATATAAATTTTGATTTCTAGAGATTTTTTATAGTTCAGTTCATCTTGAATTATATGGATCTGCAATTTGCATGATCTATTATCAACATCAAAATCATTGGTTTTTGATCAAAAAGTTAACATAAAATATGCAATCTCTTTCCTAGAGAGAGATAAACTGAGGCTCAAGCAAGCTTAGCCCAATTTTCATTAGGACCAGAAATTTATGACCAAAGCTAGGCCCTACTCTATATGGATCTGCCCCACCCACTTAAAACAAGGGCTAGGTCAAATGGCCCATAAGCTAGCACGGTTCCATGTGCCAACCTCATCATGATTCATGACCACTAAGTTTAAATCCCTTGAACTTGACAATAGAAACAAATAGAAGATCCTCATGAAGAACCAAGCTAAATCCTATGGTATATGATTTGATACCACCAGCTTTTTCTAGCAGCTAGGACAAAAATACAGTAATTTAACATACGGTGGACCTGCATGCAAGAAAAAGAGTATTATGTAGAATAACAACTATGGCTTGTATGCTTAAGAGGGACTAGCCGTCAAAAAAAAACTTCACCAAATAAGTCGAGTGTTTTTAAAAAAATGGTCAATAAGGCCTTTTTGTTAGTGTTCGGTCCACATAGGGATTGATCATTAACTTCCCCCTCAAAAATATCAACTTATAATGTTTTTGGTGTATGATCAAGGAGTTGGAAGACAAACAAGGGATGACAATGTTAACCAATGGAGACTAAAAACAGTAAGAGAAATAAATCTCCTTCATGATAAATGATCAGGTAATGCTGTCCAATTCAAATACCATAGAATTATTGAACCAAATATATGGACTCAATCAGATAACCATATTGATAAAAGATAATATTAAGAGCCTGTTTAAATATTCCTGCAGAATATCCTAAAGAAATTGGACATATTAGCCCACCTAGCCAAAGTCTCTTAATGGCCCGCACAAGATGGAGCCGGTATCCTAGCTTGTGGTCCTATTGGTTTCCAGGAAGAGAGAAAAAAAAATCCATAAAAAGTCTTTTCCTTCCCACAGAATGCGAGCTGCAGGATATTAGATTAACACGTCATAGCCAAATAGGCCAACTAATCTACAAATCCAACAAGAAATTCAGTCCAATCCTACTTGATTTTTTTTAAAAATATCCTAAGAACCTATTTGAACATAGATTTCTCAAAAGATTCTTTTCCCCATCCCCCCTTCATCCATCCAGCATGTGTGCCCAATGCCACGCACGAGTTTTGATAGAAATATTGATTTATACGACAAATAAAATAGATTTTTTTTTTTTTTTTTGATGGAAATCGGGACAATTGACCATCCGGCATTTAGTATGTAGATGGAATGTGCGGACCTAGCAAACTACCAAGGCGATGCGGTGATGTGACCATGAACCATCAAATCCATGGAAAGCGTAGTGGCATTAAGTGTGTCGTTTGGATACGCTTTTCCTCGCTCAAGAGGCAATGGTCGCATTCACCTTTTGCTGCGAGATATATGAGCTATGTTGAGAAATAGTAGAACCTTTCAGGCTAAGCATATATTCCGTAAAACTAATGAGACTGCAGATTGGATGGCTGCTTATGTAGCTAAGCACTTCGGTAGTACCCTGTGGAACTGGTGATGGAAAGTTGCTCTTAGCATTTCATTCTATTTTTGGATTTTATTAGGTGCATCCGTTTTAGGGTACGAAGGGCCAGGCACGAAAAGAAGACACACAAGAGAGACACTTCTCACAAATCCCGCACGAAGCTGTCCGGAATTATTTGAAACAAAACCACTCCATCTCGGCCAAACGGCCCAGAAAGGTGAGTTTATTTATTTAGAACACAGCCAGAAGGAGGAGACCCAAGCAGCGTTCACTCGGCCGAGCCGGAAGTCGAAGGCTCCGAGCCGCGAGCCTCCAAGCTTTGGATCCTCCTCGCGACCCTCGCCTTCACCCCTTCCAAGAATTCGATCGACCACTCCATCTCCTTCAGTTCCCTCCCACTCGGCGTCTCCCCTTCCATCGCCGCTCGCTCCTCCTCGCGCTTCCGCTCGATGTGCCGGCGGAGGAGCTCGTCCACAGCGGCCTTGAATCGAGCAGCTGGCGTGGGAGGCTGTGGGTGAGCGAGGTAGCGCCCAAGGACCGCGTCAACGGAGGGGCACCCGTAGGCGCGGGTCTGGCCCTCGCCGTTGATGGTGAAGACCGCCACCTGGGCGCCGGTGGCGGCGCAGAGGCTGCTCGCCTCCCTGAACAGCTCGTTCTCGCGGTCGTTCGGAGGGCCCCGGCTTCGACGCGAGGATCTCCTCTGGAGCCGCCTCATCGCTGCCTCCTCCTCGATGACGAAGAGGAAGAGAGATCTGGGCCGGGGAAGGAAGAGATTTGAGCGGTATTTATAGAGGAGAGGAGAAGGCAAACAGGGAAGGGCGTTTGAGCGGTTTCTAGGATTTGGAAATTCCTCCGACTCGGAAGTGCCCGTGGATTCAAATTATATCTCCATTCTTCATTTATCATCACTTATGAATGCTGCTAAAACCGTACGCGTACCATCAGAGATTAAAAAAAAAAACGGCTGTCAAACTGGTTTTTAAAAATGTAAATGAGTCAAGTATTCAAATTATTTTAGGAAAAGAAATTTTTATTTGTTAACTTAATGTATCCCCAAACGCATGCAAAGTAGGTTTTCATCTCTAGATCTTGATTTGTAATAGTATATAATATTTTTCTAATTTACATTTTTATTTTATCAATAATATTTATTTAATTTTTTTTTATGAGTAGGGTGCACGCAAAACACTCATATATATATATATATATATATATATATATATATATATATATATATATATATATAAAATATATATATGTATGTATGTATGTATGCATGTATGTATGTATGTATGTATGTATGTATGTATGTTGTATATTCGATTCCTTGTATCATTCATGACGATAATGTCTTCGAGATGACTAGGTAACTCCGGCAACGCCTCCCACAGAATAAAACAACTATGGTCGGCTACAGTTAGCCACCCAATCTGCGGCGCTGTTGGTTTTCTTCTAGATATACATGGCAACACAGAAGATATGCGATGTAATCTCCAGATATCGAAAATAATATCTTGATATCGTTTCAGATTTTGGATTTGCTATATCGATTGTCCTGAAATATTATTAGTATCTCAAAAAATCTTTTTTTTTAAAAAAAATGCCCCCGAGCTTAGTAAAAGGTAGAATAACCAAACAGCTTGACCTAGCCTACGTTCAATTATCGAAGATCTACTGTCCCATATGGTAAGATGCAAAAATACTTCCTCTAACCCATGAATTGATAAATGCAGGGCCATTTCCCTCCTTCGCGGACATGTTTGTGACAATTGCCAACTTAGTTATTGATGGGGCAAAATGGGCCAAATTTGAACCACAATAGTTATACCTAAATAACATCAATAAGCTATCATTTTTTTGGTCTTTGATAAAAAACATCTAGGCTTCATTATAGATGATTAAACAATATATAAAGTAAGAGAGGAAAAAAAAGTGAATTGGGACTTGTCTTGATGGCCATGTCTTGATAGTAGTGAGTTCCCAAATATGTTTTAGTTGATGGGGGGTTTGTCCATTAATAAGAAATCTAGGTTCACGTATGTTAGGTGCAAAAATAGAAATTAGAAAATTTTATTTTTATATAAATTTGAGAATTCTATTTTTATGTGAATTCTAAAACTAAAAATTTGTGGCTCTAGAATTAGAATTTTATGTAGACTCTAGCATTTTATTTTTATGCGGACTTTTATTATGATTTTGGATTTTCTATATATAAATCTGTTGTTTTTGTTAATTGAGAATGCAGCTTGCATTGAGACTACAAAATATTGAGAAGTGTTCCTTTCGCTTTCCCTCTATCTTCTTCCTTCTCATTCTTCACTTCATCGCCTCCTTCTTCTTCTCTCTTTCCTCCTCTTCTTCTTCTCATCCTTTCATCCCGCATAAGTTGGTATCAAAGCAAACATCGGTCCACCACCATTGGTATAATAACCACTTCACCTTACTCAAATCCACTACCATCACCATCGTTGCCCACGCCCCACACTATCAACACAAATAAAAGAAAAGGAAAACAAGAAAAGAAAAAAAAATAATCCCCAAGTTTTTTGAGACTAAATCACAACTATAATTTTGATAGGCTCTCATATGTAGCCATCTAATGCTATTGTTAGATTATTCTTGCTTTCTCCTAAGTAGGAACTTTTGTTTTCTATGCATTACTAAGGTTCGAAGATGCAAAATGCATTTTTTTTTGAGCTGTTACCTTTAAATCTCTTTTCCATCTTATCCCTGTTAAATACTTTAGGCTTCTTTCTATGTTTTTGTAACATATGGTCCATGTCTGTATGCATACACAGGCATTGCTGATTAAACATCCCATCCTAAGTAGGTTAATGAGTGCAAAATCAGGAAGTAAATCCTTTTTATTTTTTATTGTTTTAAAATTGTACTCCTCTCCTCAGTAGGGGCCAGGTGGAGATATATTCTGACTAAGATTTATGATCCTATAAAAGGATCTCACATTCAGTTTTTTGTTGTGCAAGCCCATCTATCAATGAAATGGCAGGATGTTGAATTTGGTTGCTGAGACAAGGGCTATGTACAAGGAAAGGAACGATGCATACGTGATACAAACCCTACAGTTAAATCCGACGAGCATTCCAGCAGTCTTAACTGATTGATCTTTGAATGTCAAACTAATTGTAAAACATAGGTTTACATTTTCATGAACTCCAATTTTAGTTCAGATGCCTGGAAAAATAAAGTATGTCTGTCAATTTCTTTTTGTTTTTTGTTGTGCGAATAAAAGGTCCGAACTTAATTCCACGTCGACTAGATAGCGGAGAGGTCTATTCCTTAAATACAGGGAGGCTACCCCTTTCTGTTCAGAGCCGCTTTTTGTGGGGCAAAACCGTGCGTTGGGAAGAGACTATGAAACCTCTTCAAAGCGGACAATACCTATGAGGAGAAGCAGTCACTTCTGTTGTCTGAGCTTGGTGGGGACTGAGCTCTGGGGTTTGGGGGATACCCTTCGACCTCATCAATAGTGCTTTCGTTGAGAGCCCTTAACCCTGGCACAGACTCTTCCGCTGGGGGACTATGTTGTGGGAATAAAGGATCCAAACTTAGTCCCACATCAACTAGATAGCGGAGAGATCTGTTCCTTAAATAGAAGGGGGTTACCTCTTTCCGTTCAGAGGCGCCTTTTGCGAGGCAAAATCGTGCGTTGGGAAGAGATTATGAAACTCCCTTCAAAACGGACAATACCTCTGAGGAGAAGCAGTCGCTTATGCTGTCTGAGCCCGGTGAGGACTAAGCTCTGGGGTTCGGGGGATACCCTCGGATCTCATCATTTTCTATGTGCTTTTTTTTCTAATAACTTGCTTCAAGATTTGTTGCATTTAGTTTTATATCTTGTATTTTTGCAGATATCGGCAGTTGAACGGATCAGAGATGAGTTGGCTTATGCTACCCACAGGTTTTTCCGGCAAAATGGTTTTCGTTATGTGCATGCTCCTATAATTACTACGAGTGATTGTGAGGGAGCTGGTGAAAGTGAAATGTTTCAAGTTATAACACATCTGCTAGTGCAACTATGATCAGATACATCACTGCTACAGAGACATAGTCCTCTAACGAATATCATGATACCTTATTCATAATTGCCATCCCAATCTGACGATATTGACCTATAGGGACCTCATCATACTTGGGTTTCTTATCACATATTATTACATTCTCCCATCATAATGGCAAAGAAACGCTTTACTTTGTTTTCTGCCATCACTGTGTTATTAATAAACTCTGCAATACGCATTGATTTCGAAGGAAGCTACGCACCCCCTGCATGTAATGACATGCACAGACAGCCATGGGAGACGAGGAAAAAGGGATGAAAACAGATGGATATGGAGAGAGAGAGGGAAAGAGGCAAGGAGGGAGACACAGTACACCTCAAGGAATTGAAGGAAAGCTGGAGAGATGGAACTAAAAGAAAGATTGAAAGAGCTCGGGGAGAGCAGAGAAAGCAAAAAAAAAAAAAAAAAAGAGGTTGGGAAAGTGGCCTTACTTCAACACAAAATTGAGAAGAAATGGAGAGAGGGCGAGACTAGGTAGATTAGGTATAAACAGAGAGGATAGGAGAGATGAAAAAAGAATGGAATTTGATTTGAATCGTATATGGTTCCATCAATCAATGTACGAGAATAATTGCGCTAGGGCAAAATTCTACCAAATCGAATAATATAATTTTTTATTACAAAATTAATTATTAATTAAATTTTATTTTTTTGGGCAATATACATGTATGGTGCTTGCATAAGTTAAATTTCTGCACCAAATACATTAAGATTTAAGTATAATTAAGACAAGCAAAATCAATTATTATTATTTTTATAAAAAACATATATTATTATTATTAAATTATAATTTAGAATTTTTTATAAATATTTTTTAAAATATCATATTTTGTATTAATATTTTTTTACATTGATATTTATATGTATATTCTTGTAAAATACTTATTTTGCTATTCTATTTTTTTATTTTTATTTTTTATATATACCCAATTAACTAACGCCATTAAAAAATTAAAGGCTTCAAATTAAAATGACTAAAATATTTTTAATGGTAAGATATATAAAAAAATATTTATAAGCGCAATAGAGAAAAAAAATAATTTCAAAATTTTATTTTAAAATATTATTTGTATAAAAATAATATTTTATAAAAGTATAAAAATAAATATAAATATAGAGAGAATAGCCACATAAATTTAAATTTTTAGAAAAAATATTCATTAAAAAAATCTATAATTTATGATTGAATATTTTAAAATCGATACTTTATTCCTCATCTGTAACGTGATCACGAATATCGCGACGGCTCTCTCGCTCGCTCTCTCCATTTCTCTCTCGCTCGCTCGCCCATCTCTCGGTTTCTATACACCGTAGAAAACAAAACGATGTCCAGCTGCAGCATCCGAGCGCTCTGGATCCTCAACGCCCAGGACGCCGTCGTCTTCTCCAGGTATCCCCACCCGCTTGTTCATCTCCTTCCACCTGTTAGGGTTTCCCTCCGATCTCCTCGTCGGCGATACCAAGATCCGGACATCCAAATGGTTAATTTCCTTAGTTTTTTCCCCCTCTTTGCTGAATTCCAGTTCGGAATTTTTATTCTTTTACCAGGAGATTTCCGGTGGTGGAGAGACGGTGGCGCTTGGCTTGTGAGAAGGAGAAAGATAGCTGCGCCGTGGAGGATCATGGATACTCCGCCCAGCCTTTGCTGCCGACGGATGCCGAGTTGGCTTCGGCTTTCGCTGAGAGGAAGAAGAGGTCAGTCATCGGGCATGCAGGATCCCCTCATTAATTTTATTAGGATTTTGGGCGATGATCTGAACATGCTTATGTATGTCACAAGACTATTGGAATTTCTTAACTTTATGAACCAAAAGGTTCTATTAGGAGGAGATGGGAGGTAAAATGGGAACAAGTTGCAGGAAAAACATGGAGGGATCATGATTACTAACTACCAAACAATTGATTCTCTAGCAAAGGTTGGATTTTTCTTTTTGGATTTGTGTTTGTAGGCATAGGATGTTGAATTTCCTTGACCATTCCCTCCTTAAAAAACAGTCATTTGTCTGTTATAAATAACTCTTGGTAATTCATTTTCTGTATTTCGAATGCATTTATCAAACCTAGTTTTTGTACCACTTTGAAAAAAAAAAGAAAAATCGTCGGTAACTTGATAGGTTCAGAGACACGCACAAATAAAGGAAAGTAAGGAAAAAAAAAGGAGTGTAGCCACTGGAGTTCCACTATCGGTATATGTGAGGCCTCAATTTGGGTAAGTTCACCTTAGCCAATTTTAAAAAGCTGCATCTAAAGTGGCTCTTCAAAAAAATTTATGGAGGCCCATAGTCTCCTCAACCTGGATTCAGGTACAGCCAGTCGGTCAAAGTTTGATGTTCGGTAGCAATTTTTCTCAGTGGAATGATTTAAAGCTTGCCTAAGATACAAGAGTATTCACCAAATGCTTATAAAGGTCAGAAATTAAAATTTAATAATTAAAGTTTTCAAATTAAAATTTAAATATTAAATTTTTTGAAATTTTTTTTTTGCAGCTACAGTTAACTTAGAGCCAACTCATTGGAGCTTGGTTCATTATGCCTTAGTTTCCAGAGTCATTTGCATCATCAAGTCCATAAGCTTTTATATTTTTTCCATTAATAGTATAGTCAATTTGAAGCCCATCTCTATAATAAAGCATGCTGTTCGGAAGTGATGATACTCTCAAGCATATGTTGGCCTTCCTTCATAAAGAAATAGATCTTTTGCATTGATTTGACAGTAAAATTCCTGGATTATCTGTTCATGAGGTTACCGTATATTGTTCAAGACATAATTCTTCTAAGAATCCGTTGCATATCTAAACACATTTTAGTTTTTGAAAATTGCTCTATATATTTTATTGTTCAAGTTCATTGATGTAACATCTGATCAAGAAAACCTGCTAAATGCAGTTTGGGAACTTTAATGACATGTAGTATGATTATCAGTAACATGATTAGTTCACTTGAACAGGGAAGGTTCTGCACGTGGTTTTGGTATCCGCTTTAGTCAGTCAGTTCAAGGTTCAGATTCTTGGGTTGATGATCCAATCACTCGCCACATTATAACACTATATATTTATAGAGAGGAAAGGGATGAGTTTATGTTGTGGCCACTGGTTTTGCATACTAAAGGCAGTTATCACATTCTTGTTTTACCTTTCGTCGAGCCTCAACAATTTAAAGCATATGGGAGGTTGTGTACCAGATCTGATTGTGGAAATTCAGTTGGAGAGGAATGCAGTCTCTCTTCCCTTCTACTTGATCTTCCGTGTATCACAGGGTAATGTAAGTTATTTTCGTAATTCAGATATATATATTTTTTTCATAAGCCTAAAATGTTATCACACCTTAAAGGTTGCATCAGAATTTCATATTCAGAATTTACTGTTGATAAGTAAGAAAAAGCATTAATTCGATATTGCAAGTCTATCATTTTAATACTATTTATCAAATTTTAAGTATATTGAGGCTTCCTATAAGGAAAACCCCTCAAACTTCACCAATATCTGTTTTTTCTCTTCATGATTTAGTAAATGTTGGTTCATTTATGTGCTTTATCTCTCCAATGTACTGATTGATTGAGATGTTTCATGAGCAATAGCTTATATGATCAATCTATTGCATCAATTTCAATTTGATGAGCTAGGTTCTTGAGTTTTCCCCCTTGTCATTGTTGAAAGTTGTAGGCTTGAATCAAAATTTGAACCATGCTGAAATGCATGATGAATATCATCTAAATTGAGGATTCCTGCTAGCAATCATAAATTATAATGCTCAACATGCACAAAGCCAAAAATCAAATGTTTTAGATATTCCTAATCTATGCATAAAGTGGACACATGATGGATGGTACCAGTAAAGCTAGGGTGCCAGTATGCATGATCTGTCATTTAAATTGTGAAGAAGGCCAAAATTTATATTGTTCAGTCTGCATTGTCGGTTGAAAATTTTGCATTTCCTTGGCCTAGGCCCAATTGCATTACCACTTTTATGTTAAATACCTTTTTTCTTCAAGCTAGTGTAAGTTTAATGTGGTCTAATTGATTCCAACAACCTTATCTTTGAGAAGATAGTACAACACTCACTTTCCACTTTTACTACCTGCCATAGGCATATTAGCTACCACCAGAGCATGGCACAGACTTCTAGATTTAGCAGAGGTAACAAAACAACAATGGAGAAAACATCATGGTTGTAGTATGCTAACATAGACAACCATCAATAGCCAATAGACCAGCAAGGTCCTAACATTTAAAAAACATCTGTCATATTGTGCTTGTGTGGGTCAAGGGCCAGTTGCATGATCTAAATTCTGGCATTCATGAATGACTTGTCTAGGGGTAAAGATTTGAAATTTGGAGAAAAATGCAGAAAATTCAGTAAAAAACTTCGAAAAGAATTCAGATAACTAATTTTAGTGGCAGAAACAGTATATACTAACTGATTTGGGAGAAGATGATGGGCACCAACTTGAAGAGTTCATATCATAAGAGGTAAGTTGTGCAATGGTAAATGATGGCAAAGTGATATGTCGGCAAGATATTTGGCAGATTAAGCATCAACTTTGGAAAGTTGTACCCTGCCTCATGCACTTCAAGAAGAATATATTTGTTTTATAGTATTTTTTTCTGGTAATATTACTTCTCCACATTACCTTTCTTTGATACCTTTGAGAAAGTTCTTATGCTGGAGGCTTTAGAGCATTTCAAATGTCTCAATGTTCTTTCCCATGACGGTGAAAAATTCTGGAGAGGAGGTTTAGTATCAAACCCATTTTAACTTTATCAAGTGGTGGAGTTACATTTTGTTGCTCCGTAGAACATATAAATTTTTCATAGCTATCATTCATTTGAGCAATCTATCATGAATTTGTTCAGACTGTCGACAGTAAGGACCATAGATTATAAATTAGGAAGGAATATAAGATTATGGGATTTTTGAAAGAAGGGAGACATTGGTGCCAGGTGATATTGGGAAAAACAGAAACATTGCACGGATGCTGTTTGACTTTTCTTATCTTCTCTATGGTTAAAAGATTATTTCAGGCTTGTGGATTAGTTATTTGTTTGACTTGATTGTTTGGTATAATGGATTTTATTTTTTTAAAGGCCTAAGCATACTCTGTGTTGTGATTATTGACATTGGTGTTCTCCATTTTTTTTCTATTCTGTCTTCTTTCACTTCATACCATTTAACTTCATTTTCTACCATTGGCTGTCTATTTTAAACAAAACAAGGAAAAAAGGGAAAAGAGAGAAAAAAAAAAAGATTCCAGGCTGCACTAGGTCAGTCTAATATTGTAGGAAGTGGAGTGATGAATGTTTGGATAATTGAAGTAATGTAATCTAACAGTCATGTTGTTTGGAGATTTCTGGTCATGTAAAGCAATGATTTTAGAGTGAATTTTCTGATGATGGGTTTACCTTGTGTAGTTGTATGAATTAGTTAAAGGTCTTCACTTTATTTTTATTCCTTCTTCTCTTTAGAGTGTTTTTTCTGATAATGTATAAAATTCCTAGTGTAAATGAAATAAAGAATTTTATAATTCACCCATTTAGATTTTTGCAGTGCTACAACTTTTTCTCTTGTATATCAGGGAATTTTGTTTATTGCCTGACTTGCGTAGGAAAATAATTATTTAATTAATAACCTGTTTTAGTGTTAAGTTTGACATCATTTACCTGTTAACCTGCCAATGATCTTATCTATTTTCGTCCTTTTTTAGGGAGTTCATCTATTGTTGTTACGTTTTAGATTTTTAACATTCATTTTGGCATTCTGAAAATTAGTTAAATATGTACGTTCCATTTGACATGATAAAGCTGATTCTGCATTCCACTATAATCCACTCTTAGTCCGCAAGCTATAACTTTTTGTGTTTTCTCAATTTCGACAATCTTATTGATTGAATATAGACATACCCATCTCATCTAATTAAGATTTTAGGTAGCTGAGACAGTTTGCACACTGACTCTCTTCTCTATATCATAGGGCATTTATGGTAGCACACACTGTGGGAGACATAGTTGCTGGCGATGTGCAGGATCCTGAGGTGGTTGTGAGTTCATCGCCCTCTGTGGGAGGATTGTTGGATTCACTTACTGGTAGCATAGGCATACCAAGCATTTCAGCTAGGGCAAAACCTGTTGCAGCACCAGTTGCAGCTTCAACCACTTCAGTTGCTTCAGCAGCTGGTAATGTTGTAATAGATGCCCCTAAAAGCACTTTCAGACCCATCGACAAAGAAGTGCTGCGCACTTTTATTAGCAGCTCAATGCCTTTTGGTTCGTACTTTCTGCTATGGTATTTCTCATCTCATATTTTTTTAATGTTTTTTGTTAATGCTTCGTGCAAGTTGCATACAGTTAATTAAGCCTACACTGATTTTCTTCCATCATCACAAATACATCATCAGGAACGCCTCTTGATCTTAATATATCAAATATATCTGCAATCAAGACAAATGGATTTTCTTCCTCCGATTTGCCTCCTTCAGACCTGAAGCAACCTGCTTGGAAGCCATACCTGTTCAAAGGGAAGCAGCGGATCCTATTCACAATTCATGAGTTTATTAATGCTGCAATGTATGATCGAGATGAAATACCAGATGCTATTTCAGTTTCAGGTCAACTAAATTGCAGAGCAGAGTTAGAAGGATTGCCTGATGTTTCCTTACCTCTGACTGGGCTGAAGGCTGCTCATGTTGAGATTTTGTCTTTCCATCATTGTGCACAAGTGTCAGAACATGGTGAAGATAAGCAAGCCCTGATGTTTTCTCCACCACTTGGGAATTTTGTTTTGATGCGTTATGAGGCTTTAAGCAATCTTGATCCTCCTGTGAAAGGCTTTTACCAGCTCTCCATGGTGTCAGAAGATGAAGGTGCATTTTTATTTAGGTTACGGTTGATGGAAGGTTACAAAGGTCCCTTTTCTATGGAGTTTTGTACTGTTACTATGCCATTCCCTCGGAGAAGGGTGGCATCCATTGATGGAAACCCTTCTGTTGGAACTGTTTCGACAACAGAAGTTTCGGTTGAATGGAAAATTATTACGAGTGGACGGGGTATTACTGGGAAAAGCATCGAGGCAACTTTTTCAGGGACAGTTAGATTTCTTCCAAGGACAAGCCAGAGAGTACCTTCACGGTCCATGTCGGGTTCAGCATGTGTAGTTGAAGAAGATAGTGATGTAGAGCAAGATAGTTCTAGTAATATCGTTAACATAGAGGAATACTTAATGGAGAAAATGAATAAGGATCTACAAGGAGTAGATTTCGAAGAGCCGTTATGTTGGCAAGCATATAGTTATGCCAAAGTAAGCTTCTTTTGTTTGATATCCTTATTTATTGCTTAATAAGTTCTTGGAGCAACATACGTGCAATATATTTATAGTTCGATGCCTGTTTTAGAAATTTCTTTTCTACTGACATTAGAAATATCTAGCAGGATAGCCTAGAATTTGCTTCATGAGATTTTCTTATTTTAGGGTTGAAACTAGATCGGATACTCATCAATATTTGTTTAAAACAAATATGGATATCAATATACCCATATTTGTTTAAAACAAATATGAATTGGATATCAATATACCCATATCCATATTTATTTTATTGATGAATACAGATACGGATACGGATGTTAGTCGGATGCAAAAATTCATATCTATATTTGTTTTAAACAAATATGGATATAAATCAGATACTGGAAGTATAAATATAAATACGGATATAAGTCGGATAATCAAACTTTATGACCTCAAAATCAAAGATTTTACTAAGTGGAAGATAAATCAAGTTAATAGCATGATAATGTGGTTATTTATTGCTCTTAAAAGTTCATGAGTGCTATATAAAATTAATTAGGATTACTAATAGAATCGGATATTCGGATTCGGATTATATAGTTGTCTATACATATTTTTATTTGACGGATATAGATACTGATACAGAGATTAGTCGGATGCTCAAATTTTTACCATATCTAGATAATTCGGATATGAAAATGAATTTGGACGAATAGTATCAGCCCACTTTCACCTCTACCTTATTTATTGTGCTTGTCAAGCTAAAGTCAAGTTGTAAATTGGTCGGGGGCTCAAATTGAAACAGATCATGACTTGTAAGATTTTTTTTGAGAACTTTCAAAAAAAAAAAACACTTGAAAAATTAATTAAATTAAAATAGATGATTGAAGAATAAAAGGCAGACATATACAAGCCTAACAATTCTATTTTCCTTTGTCATAAGGCTTATAGCATGCCTTTTTAAACAATCATCATGTCTTGATATTGAAGATATTTATAAACTGCTACTTCAAATAAAACTAATTCACTTATCCTTTTGTTACGGTATGTTAAGAAGAAAAGAATCAGTTTTTGACAAATTAATTTAAAATATGTGAAAGTTTTGTTTCTTTTGAACTCCAAGAACTCCAATTTCTTTTCTTTCCTTTTAGAAGTTTAAAATTGTGTTGGGATTCATCTGTCAAGTCATATTGGTGAAAAATAGATAATTTTAAAAGCCAAAAGTCAAATAAGTCATGTGGAATGGACCTTCCACTTGGTTTAGTATGTACTAACATGATCAAGTCGGATCATATGATCAATAATATGGATTGAGATCTTATGATCTTCGTTGATCCTAATCCAAGAAAGAGATCCAAATTGCCTTAAGCCATTTTGATCCACATCATAAGATCTGGCTCATGGATCTAGGGATTCTAAGAATAGTGATGCTGTGCTATAGGCTGGCTAATAGCATCGGAAGGTCTTAACACAGAGAACTGTACACCAACTCCGCTTCTGCATTTTTTTTGTTATCGAAGGAAAATGTTATAGTCATAGATCGATGAAATCTTTTGTGCTTTATTGATCTGTTCAACTGCTTCATTTAGTTATCCAGAATTTATATCTTTTTTCCCCTCAAGAAACTAACATTTTAATATGCATTAGAGGTACTGACAATATATAGAGAAATATTGACGATAGGAAAATAGTTTTGCGTATAACCTCCTTAAACCTTAATATCTAGAGAAATTATGCTTTTGATGAATATTGAGTCTTTACATACAACCAATATTTGTAAATAAATCACTTTCATATTTTTGTAGCTAAGAAATGTAACCTTGTAAAAAACCACGATTTTTTCGTTGATAGTCAAGCATTCCAAGCACTTGTTCTCTACAATGCTGCACGTGTAATGCACAGTTTCCAAGATATTAAATGGTTGTTTAGCATGAATCATTATTGATGTTGAATATTGATAATATCTCTTCATGACTTGCATGCTCATTTTGTTTACTTTAAATTTTGATATTCAATTTCAGCTATTTATGGGATGTTCTTGCCTAGTTTTCTGTTGAGTATTAATGCATTTTTTGCAGGTCTCTTTTAAAATTTTTGGTGGCTCACTGTCAGGAATGTCAATCGACCCAAAATCTGTAAGTCTTTGACAAATTAATTCTAAGCTTATATCATATTTGAGATGCCATGAATTTTCTTTTAAAGGGTTAACATATGTTCATTTGAAAACCGTTTTCATGATGCAGATTGTGGTTTTTATCTCTTAAATTATCCCTAAAATCATATTTTGGTATTAATTATGTTCAATTTTCATATGTTCCATAATTCTAGGGTATTAGAGTGGAAAAGGTGTGATTTGACCTTTGTGTAGTTTTGTTCCATATCAGCTGAGATACACCTGATTTAGGAGAAGTTTGAGAAACTGAGTTCCCTTAATTGTTCTATTCCCACACCATAAAAGAGCACTACCAGAATGTGTTGCTTAGCTCAACCTGTTGATGTGCCTATTTTTTGTTATGTTCTTTTGATTTTGTAAATATCTGGCTGTCTTAATTTACTGCTTTTACATTTATGCTTTGAATTATTTTTGCTTTTTCTAGAACTTCATTTTGTATCACCATGATTGTTATTTGTCCATATATCATGTCTATACCAATCTCTCATTGCAGAGATAATTCTTAATCTATACGGATCTCTCATTACAGAGATACTTCTTGGGTAAATTTATTGAAAGGAGAGCATAAGGCTTTACCTCTAATGCCTTTTGACTGTTACATTTTCCAGCTTGCCCAAGTGTAACAGAACTGAAAAAACAAAATCACAGCCCAAAATATGGTAGACAAGACTTATCCAAAGTTGAATTGAACTCCCCTTCTCAGTCTATGCAGGTCAGTCTATGCATAGTGGGCATGCCAGCCGCTAGTTGTTCCTGGTGTGCTCTTCTCTTTGAGTATTTCATCTAGATGATCTAGATGAAGATCCTAAGCTAAATGTCTATATTGGTTTCCCTCTCTGATATCATTCGCACTCATTCTGCATACATAAAGGAACAAAATAAGATTTCAAAGTACCTGTCACATTTCATGGAAGAGCAATTTGCAGAATTAAAAGATTTACTTCATTATTGAGCCATAGTGAAGGACGATTATGATTCTTTCTCTCTTCACATTGTCTTTTTACTTGATGACAATAGCCACTTTATCTTGTATGTTTTTGAATCTATTCATTTTGTGCAGCCATTTTTCTTTGAAAATCCCTGCATTTCTTTTATCCCTCGTGTAACATATCAAAGCACAGGAAATAAGGCACTTTTAGGATCTAATTCTCCCTTTTGATGAAAGTTTCTAGCTTTACAAATTTTTCTATTAGCTACCTTTAAAGAGGGTTGCACATACTGCAATGAGATTGGTCGATGACTTTCCCAAGCCAACAAGTTTGAGAATATCAGAGTAAGCAGTTGACTGATTCCCATCCTTGAATGACATCTTTGGCCCTGATTTGTAACTTCTCAAGCTTCTCCTTCTGGTTATCTCTAAAGATGAGGAGGGAGGGGGCGCATGCAACACCTAAGAAGGGTGGCTTTCCAAAGCCAACAAGAATAGGAGAGAGAGAAGAGAAAATGGCCAAGTACTCTTCCCAACTCAAACGAAGAAAACACAAAGGCGCACCACCTGAATCTCTTTCATATAACATCCTTGGCTGACCATTTCCCATGATCCTGTCCTTGAATGCACATAGGACCCATCAGGATGAAAACAAGTTGTAATAGCTAGTAACTTTTTCTGCAACAACATCAGCAAGCATCTGGTTTTCATAAACATCACGTCCAGATACTACATTCCATAAATAGAAAAGTTAAGCTAAATCTAAACTCTTTATATGATGTCATCCTAATTGCTATGATCCCTTCAAAAGTCTAGTTTTTCATCAGGACATTGATTATAAGGTTTGTGGTAGTCAATTCTGTATGCTTGTTGTCTTAGAGAAGAGCAAATTTAAGAAGACAAACTGTGTGTCATCATAAAGGTGGCTATTAGGAAGCAGATGGTCTGATGTTTCAGTAGTTCCCTATGGACAACGTTGACACTTAGAACAAAAATGTACTTAATGCCTCGACAAAATCAATTGGGATCTCATTGAAGAAGAATTTTTACAAGAAAAGGATAGGCATGTGGGAACAAATTAATGTCAGATTCATTTGGAAAATGGAAAGACCAACTCTTTTTTTTGACCATTTGCCAAATACTTATCTGAATCTTCAGTTGCATGTCTTATGACATCTCTCTCTGGACTACTGACTGATGATTCTAACCTGTTACTGACTTCGTGAGGCAGTAATTTATGCGTCTTATTGGGCCAACCACCAGCAGGCTGGGAGTCACTCCACAGGATCCATTTGTCAGTGCAGAACATTTCATCTATTTATCACTTCTGGAATTTATTTTGCCTCTCCAAAATAAAATTCTGCAATGCTTTGTCTCCAAAAAATTATTCACGGAACATGTCTATACCAAAGGAACAAGCTCCTTGCATTATCTGTTTATTCTTTTTTAAAGATGATATTAGAGTCATTCCTCGGGCCTAGTAAACTGCTGCATAGGTTTGGAACTCGATGACCAAGAACTTTTAGCTCCATAGGTTGATTTTAAATAAATCTTTGAAATGTGATATTATCCTATAGTTATTATGTCATTACTCAATTCCTTTGAGGTCAGTACCGATAGCGTGTTACTGTAGCCTTCACAAGTCATATTATTAGAAGAGAACATTTCCTTTGTAACAGTATCTAGACTTTACTTCAACTAATTGGTACACTGATTTGTGTGAAAGGGTTATTTGTGTACCAGATCTTCTGTAACTTTTTGATATGGCCACAATTATTATATCTTACTACTTATTTCAGCTATTCAAGCCTGCATGTTGTTTGTTAACTCCGATATTCAATATTTTAATATATATGTATGTATATATATATATATATATATATACTGTCAATAATATAGAGGAAGGAGCACTATACTCCGATTGTTATAGTTTGCCTTCATAGATTTATTACCTTGTCTTGGAGAATGCAATGCATATATGTTCATGATCCCTGTGATTTTATTCTTCTCTTACTGTGATTGCAGCACTAGAATTTGCAATCTTTTGCATTTCTCATCTGAGAAATTACCATGCTTTGCAGGTAAGCATTTATCCAGCTGTTAAAGCACCTGTGGAGTTCTTTATGCAGGTAGATTGTTATTTTACTTTTTTTCTACTTCATATACATAACACCTCCATCGCTAGATTGATATCAGAGGTTCTAATTGAAGTTGGCTTTTAGGGTTCAACTTCCATTAGGTTATTAAGGAACAACTTTGTTGTTTTAAGCCCGTCATGTTCATTATATAGTGTTTTCCTTCAAGAAGTCTCAAAGAAGCAATCATCATTCCCAGGCAGCTTAAATAATCGAAAGAGTGCCTTAAATTTTCCATTAAGTTGCAGACAAAAGGTTTAAGTTCTGCATATAGTTGATGGAGTTTCCAATATTTCTTTTCTGTCTAAGATTGCATTTCCAATTTTAAGGCAGCAAACCTGGCAGCCATAAATAATATATTGCATTACCCGTTAAGTAACTCTGTAAAGAAATAAAAAATTAAAAAGACAATTCATAGCCAGTATGTTGGGGATGGGGTCTTCAATCCACATTGCAGAATCTCGAGTATATCTTTATCCCTTGGGACATGGTTGGTTTGCGGCTTGTTTTATTTAATGTTTATACTTTGTGAAGGGAGTTCAAAAATTTCTAGATCAATAATATTAAGAACAAAGTTCTTTGCATATTTTGTACTGTTTATGTAGCATAGAAAAATCAAGTTATATGTTTCCTACCCCTATCTCTATTGCTGTGATAAAAATCTTGCACGATGTGCTGCTTTTTGCTGATCATAAAGGTTCTTGATGTAGTTGTAGTATAGCACCTTACTTGAGCTGGTCTTTTCCTCAATTTAACATGTTGGAAGTTACAAAAGGTTATGCTTAAGAATCATTAAATGGAGCTAAGAAATTGGTGGTGTAAATGTGTATGGGTCTTTCTTAGGCTATTCTGTGCTAATTGCTTATTATAATTGTTTGGCTTTAGCAGGCTTCCTCTGGAGACTATATATTGTGGAATACTTTGGGAAGGTGCCCATTTGCTGCCTCGCCCACTGTTCACTGAGGTTGGGATTTGTTTGCAATTTGTAGCCTAACAAGTATCAATTTGTTTTAGTCGAAACAATAAAGTGTGGATTCTTATGCCTAGAGTTTGTTCTAAATGAGAGAGAAATTAAACCCAGTCATATATTACCATATTGGTGGTTAGGAAGGTACATTCTCATGTATAATAACTTAAAACCTTTAATATCATTTTGCTGAGATTTTTCTTTAGCTGAGTTGAGCTATCATTTTTTTTTTCTTTCAGTATTTGTCTTATAAGCAGACAAGTTCTTTTCCCATTCATTATTTTTAATTTTTATAAAACTCTTCTTTGGTGGATGCTTTTATGCTCGAATATGTTATTCTGTTGGGAATTTAAAATTCAGATATCATATGCATGTTGCTCCCACATTCACACCATTTCTTTTCTTTCGGCGAAAAGTTTGTTCAAGTGTTGCAGGTTGTTTCAATGGTGATTGTTAGATGTTTAATGAATCAGGCAAAAAAAAAAAACCCAGCACCTATGCAAGCTGCGTTGGCATGCGCAAAATATCCTCATCCCCTATTCAAGTGTTGTTCTTCGTGGTTAATTTTACTACCGAATGTACGAGTATAATCTTAAGTATGATAGATTTGTATACGAATTGTTTGGATGAGTTTGGCACTTGTCAGCCATAGCTTTTTCTTGGACTACCGGAATAACTATTTAGGAGATCAATGCTGAGAATTAGGTAATTCTAGGTGAGATAAATTGAGATCAATTATGGAGCTCACAATGAGATCAATCACTCGCTGATTAGGCCAAGTTTGGTAAGACCGGACGCCGTGGTTTTTTGATCAGATGGCTGTGATGGAGAATATAACAATCACTCCCCCAATCTCGCTGCTGCTCTCCGCAGAACTTGCTCCTAGATATCGTTCTTCTCCAAGCCAGCCAAGTTTGTGCTGAAGCAGGATTTTTCCTAGGCTCTATCTCATACTCTTTCTCATGGTCTGTCGTACTGACCGGTACGTATCGGTCCAGTCTGGAACCAGTACCGGATCAGCGTGGAATCCGGTACCGCTAGCTTATCATTGGAGAACCAGTATGAGACCGGTTCCAGATCGGACTGGCGTGGATCAGAACAGGTACCAGACCGGTATAGGACCGGTACGGACCACCACTAATACGCTAACCAGTACCGGTATGGCAGAGCTTGTTCTTTCTTTTCTATAGTTTTATGATGACAATTGTTTACAATTGATGCTTAAATCTCCGACTCCTTTCATAATGCCCTCATGCACTGTTCTTGTTGTTAAGATTAATCATTACTAATTTTTCAATGTACCGTTGCTACGTCTTTTGATTCGGTGTGACATTATTTTAACAAACTAGTAGGTTTTCTTGATACTTAATTTGCATCAATAAATTATTGTTAAAAATATCGTATTTATTTATTTTTTACCAAAAAAAAAAAAAAACAGAGACTGACGATGGAAAGAGAAAACCTAATCCTTGTCGGTCTTTGACTCTCTGTTCCAAGTTGCAACCTCACCCGGCTGGATAAAGCCTAATCCCTGTCAAACCGGGTCCAGCTGGCGTCGGACCGAACCGTCAAACCGTCCTCTCTCGCATCTTTCTTATAATATCGATCGCAAGGCCCCCAGGATTTCATACCTCCTTTTTCTTTCGTCTTCTACTTTTTCTCTCTCTATCTCTCCGTTCTCCTGTCGCCGCCGAACGAAGGCTGCCGCCGCCGCCGCGACCGCCGCCATGGGGAGGAAGCCGGCGTTGAACAACCGCTCCTCCGCTTCCGCCGCGGCCGGAAAGAAGGAGAAGCTCTCGGTCTCCGCCATGCTCGCCAGCATGGACAAGCCCAAGCCCTCCTCCACCGCCGCCGCCGCCGCCGCCGCCTCCAAGAAATCCAAGCCGAAACCCAATACGAACACCTACATGGATGATCTTGATATGCCACCCACCAGCGATGATGATGGCCATGAATCTGATCTCGGCGACGCCGACGATATCCCCAAGGCCAAGACGCGGTCCGCCGTCACCGAGCTCTCCGCGGCCACACTGTCCAACAAGGAGCTCAAGAAGCGGGAGAAGAAGGAGCAAATCGCTGCGGCAGATGCCGAGCACGCCCGGAAGGAGGCCCTCAAGGAAGACAAAGACGTATTCAACGTGGTCATCGGCACCCGCGCCTCCGCTCTCGATCCCGACGGCGAGGATGCCGCCGCCGACGCCAACCTTCGGAATATATCGATCGAAAACTTCACGGTGTCGGCCGCTGGCAAGGATCTGCTGAAGAACGCTACGTTGAAGATATCCCACGGCAAGCGCTACGGCCTTGTCGGTCCCAACGGCAAGGGCAAGTCCACCCTCCTGAAACTTCTCGCGTGGCGGAGGATCCCCGTCCCTCGGAACATTGACGTGCTCCTGGTCGAGCAGGAGGTGGTCGGCGATGACCGGTCCGCCCTTGAGGCCGTGGTCTCTGCCAATGAAGAGCTCGTCAGGCTCCGCAAGGAAGTGGCCACCGTATCTGAGAGGCCGGAAGGGGATGAGGATGACGAGAATGGCGAGAGGCTTGCGGAATTGTATGAAAGATTGCAGCTTTTGGGCTCAGATGTTGCCGAGGCTCAGGCCTCGAAGATATTGGCAGGGCTGGGGTTCACCAAGGAGATGCAGGTTCGCCCCACCCGATCGTTCAGCGGAGGGTGGAGGATGAGGATTTCTTTGGCTCGAGCCCTCTTCATGCAGCCGACCTTGTTGTTGCTCGATGAGCCGACCAACCACCTTGATCTCAGGGCCGTGCTGTGGCTCGAGGAGTATCTGTGTCGGTGGAAGAAGACAGTTGTGGTGGTCTCTCATGATCGCGACTTCCTTAACACAGTCTGCAATGAAATCATCCACCTTCATGAGATGAAGCTTCACGTCTACCGTGGGAACTTCGATGACTTTGAGAGCGGGTACGAGCAGAAGCGCAAGGAGGTGAATAAGAAGTTTGAAACATACGACAAGCAGAGGAGGGCTGCGCAGAGGAGTGGAAGCAGGGCGCAGCAGGACAAGGTCAAGGACCGTGCCAAGTATGTTGCTGCCAAGGAAGCCGCGAAGAGCAAGGGGAAGGGGAAGGGGAGAGGGGGCAATGATGATGACCAGCCCCGGGACGTCCCCCAGAAGTGGAAGGACTACACTGTGCAATTCAGCTTTCCTGAGCCTACCGAGCTGACACCTCCCCTCTTGCAGCTCATTGAGCTCAGCTTCAGTTATCCCAACAGGGAGGATTTCAGGCTCTCGAATGTTGATGTTGGCATCGACATGGGAACAAGGGTTGCAATCGTGGGGCCTAATGGAGCAGGGAAGTCGACACTGTTGAATTTGCTTGCAGGAGACTTGGTGCCCACCGAGGGTGAGGTGCGTAGGAGCCAGAAGCTGAGGATTGGGAGGTATTCCCAGCACTTTGTGGATCTGTTGACAATGGAAGAGAACGCGGTTCAGTATCTCCTCCGTCTTCATCCGGACCAGGAAGGTTTCAGCAAGCAAGAGGCTGTTCGTGCGAAGCTTGGCAAGTTTGGACTGCCGAGCCACAACCACCTTACCCCTATTGCCAAACTATCTGGTGGTCAGAAGGCTCGTGTTGTCTTTACTTCAATATCTATGTCTAGGCCTCATATCCTATTGCTAGACGAGCCCACAAATCATTTAGATATGCAGAGTATTGATGCTTTGGCTGAAGCACTGGAGCAGTTCACTGGTGGGGTCGTCTTGGTGAGTCATGACTCTCGGCTGATATCTCGTGTGTGTGAGGATGAAGAGAAATCTGAGATATGGATCGTGGAAGACGGCACTGTGAAAAAATATCCTGAAACTTTCGAAGACTACAAGGAAGATCTACTCCGAGAAATCAAGGCAGAGGTAGATGAATGAAGCACAAGTGAGTTGTCCATTAGTTATCTGTTGCTTGCAACAGTTTCTTTGTATTATTTTTCTTTATAGTTTCAGAGACATTGCTCTGGTGTTGAGTCTTTCTTTATATACATTTGTAAAAGCCCGATATACTTGTGTGTGAAATCATGAACTTTGCAATGCAAAACAGGACCTCCATTTTATGAACTTGGTGAGATTTGTTAGCTGCTGCAGTATGTGTGATTGCAGATGCGTGTGTTATCAAAGAGTTATGTACTTGGTTATTTTCTTTTGTCACTGATGGAATGCCAAATAATGGCCCTAATCATGCCTCCAACTCGCTTCTGATTGCTTGCAAAAAAAAAAGACTGCAGCAAGTAACTGGATTGTTATGTCATAAACTTTAACTATAGCAACTATCATTGTAATTGTGGAAATATGCATTTTTGTGGAAAATATGTACCATGAGCTAGAGAATTTCCATTTTATAAAGAAAGTCGTATGCGGTTCCTCTGGTCCCTTATGAATATCCCAAATTTTATGGTCATTCTGTGCTTAAATTATTGAATAAACTTGCAGCATCCACAGTGAAATTGCTTTAGATTTTAGAACTTCTTTTGGTGGCTCTAAACGCATGGAAGGCCACAGGCTGCATGTAAGACTGTATAATTTTTTCTATCGGCAAATTGTGTTAGATCATTGCTGCACATAATATTTTTTTTTTCTCCATTTGATTGGATTCCTCATCTCCTCTTACTCATTAATTCATTCTTCATTTTAGCCTATCTCAAATGTTGATTTGTGCTGCTCAAGGTCTCCTCCCCATGAGGTAAGAATCCAATGATTGGTCCTGCAAGTCATGGTTATCACAGAGCAATAATTCTCCAAGATTTTTGCAGTGATGTATACCCTTATTCAGGAGGATAGTTCTGACTTCTGTGCATGTTTGAGCTAGCCTTTTTCATGTCCATCTACTCATTTCCTTTGTTGGATCTTATAAAGGGTCACAGGGTGAAAATATAGAACTTTCTCTTTCTTCTCCCTTTTTTTGGCTTCTCTTTGGTTTGGATTAGAAGGATCTGAACTAAAGCAAATCATATTAGGATTATGGTTTGGAGACCATGGTGAACATTGGGTTTTAGGTTAACTTGTGGTTGGAACTTTTGAAGGATAAAGAAGACGACTTTTAGGGTTATACACGAAATTTCAGGAAATCATTAGAAATTTATTCCACTAAGACTAGATAAATGATAAAAATAATGAAACATTAGTAGGTAAAATGAAAGAAGAAGAAGAAAAGTTGGAGTAAGTGGATGCTTGAAGAGAAAAGAAATAACAATACAATGAAAAGAAGGGGATTGATAGTTTTTCTAGTTTCTTTGCTGGCAGTCTGATGCGGCCAAGGCAAATGTGACCCTTCTTGAAGTATATTGAACTGGGTAGAGGTACCAGGTTGGATCTTAGTGCAGGACCAGAGAATTGGTTCATGCATGAACTTTAGGAAGCAATCTATGCCTCTATGATTTTATCCTTATGTAATGTTTCAATTTGTAGCTTATCTTTAAAAGCATGACAGGTTTCAGAAATAGCAAAACAATAGCTAGAGTTACTTCAATTGATGTAAGAATGGTCAATCAAATTTTCTAAGGCAATTTACATGCTTGATCATTCATCATGGAGGATGAAAGCATTTGTAGCAGTTACTATATTCCTGAGCAAGTGCAACACTTTAGATCGAACTCCACCTGTAGTGGATTTCTATCATGTGATTTTGGGATATCCTTTTATATCTTTGAAGCCTCTAAGGTTGTTCCAGAATAGCGAAGGTTAACCTCCTCTGCGCCTTCACACTATGGAAATTGATGAGAGGAGATATAGGGCATCTACTAGAAGTGATATAGATCATTCATGCTGCTGCATGATCCAAACCCGAGTGTGCAAGATTTCTGGGTTTTGTTGGCACAGAATTTTACAAAAAATTATCTGGCCATTTTGTGAGGTGGATGTGGTTCCTCTGTTCCGAGTTCAGATTTCACATGTACTCCATTGATGCCTTTCTGATGAGTTCGAATCTGTTTGTTTATTTGACTTATATGATGAGGAAATCCAAATAGCCAAACTTGTTATCAAAATAATAAAACAGTGATGTCATCACTCACTCGGATGTCTGATTTTGAGTACTTGGAAATTAAAACAATAAAAGTTGATTTGAAAAGTAAATTCTCAAACCTACTGAACTCGATTTTGTTCACAGATTTTGACATCCATGCAATTCTGTGAATACAATTGGCAATATTTATTGTCCAAAATTCCCTTAAAAATTGTCATTCATTTAGAATAAGAATACCTTGCATGATATCTGTTTTTTTTTTTTCCTTTCAGCTATCTCTTGTCAAGGCTGCTTGACAATCTGTTTGGGTGGCGACTTTTTTCCTGCACTAATATGCAATCTTTATACCATATCGCTCATTTTTAGCGAGCTGCATCCTTGACAAAACAAGTCCTTTTGATCCTTCTCACAGTCTTCTTCGTAAGCCCTTACGCCACCCTTCCCCTTTCAGAGGTCTTTGTCAACCAACTCATGGTGATAAAATTAGTGGGCAGTTATATATTCTTTATTTTAACGTGGTTTGACCTGGGACTATCAAGTTGACTGCATATTGAAGAATGGCCACTGTTGCTGGAAAGTGGACCCAAGGGTGACCGCTCGGTTGAGAAGGAGGAGCTCCGTCGTGAGATGGTGGGTGACGATCCGTCGGCCATCTCACGATGGAGGAGGAGTAGGACGCTCGCCGACGGATCATCATCCGTCATCTCACGATGGAGCTCCTTCATCTCACGATCCGTCGGTCACCCCGGAGTCCACTTTCCAACAATAGCTACCATCCAATCTATCAAAAATTTCAATCTTTTGAAGCAAAAATCTTTGTTCTATGCGACCTTTTTGAAACGAAGAAAACAAATCTAAGCAGGATGTTTCCATCACAACCTAAATCGGTTCATTGGTCAAGGAACTTAAAAGTTAAGATTTCTCAGAGCACTAAGCGGTCGTTGCACCAATCAATGAATGAAAAATATGCTTTGATGCCATAGAGCAAATTTATCACAATAACCCCATGCGAATAGGGCTATGTAGTGCGTTGCGTAAGGAGTAGATTTGTCATTTGCTGGTAAGAGCAATTTGGAGCATGCATGCATGCATATTGGTAGAATCCTATACGGAGTTCGAAAATTAAAGTCCTTTCTAGTATCATATATACCTTCCTCGACTTAGATGTTCCCAAGATACCTCATATTACAAAGGCAAAGAAAAAGGAAAAAAAAAAAGACTCCAAATCTCCCAATCTTTTATTCTTCCTAAGAAAGAATGAAATCTTTTATTAAGAGCGCGTCTTTGTTATTTGAGACTCGTCTGCTAGGGTTGTAGCTGCCAGGGGCAATCAACTCTTTGACACATCGGTTCCGGTTTCGGGTGCGGAGCTATTGGCTGCTTGGGCGCGTCTTTGTTACGCCCGGCATGTCTTACGAGCTAGTTCCATTATCCTGGAGGAGGACTCGGCCACTGTCAATAGTTGGATTCGGGGGGCTCTAGGGGCAACGATTGTGCCCACTCGTTGTTGCGAGACATCTAGGTATAGTGAGGGATAGCGGGGCCTTTCAGGCCAAGCATGTATTTCGTAAAATTAATGGGGCTGCGGATTGGATAGTTTCTTATGCAGTCAGCCACACCCTGTGGGTTGGTGATGGGGAGTTGTCTTTGACACTTCGAGGCATTCTATTCTTAATTTTATTAGGTGCATCCGAATTCGTTAGGCATGATTCATCCGCCTTAGCCCAAGCACAAAAGGAAGGTTGACCCGCGGAGATGCCATCTCCATCCAATAATATTACGTAATGACTCCGAACTTCCACATTGGCTGCTGAGCCGCGGGCCCCAGCAATCCATTAAAAACCCGATTTGGGAAAGAAAAGAACCCAGCAGCCAAAGGTTGCAGCGATACGCGTGGGCGGCGCCGTCTGTTCCACCGCGCCGGGCACCGTCGTTCCAAAACCATCGCTGTCTCCAATACATCTACTCCGAGCTCCAACCATAAGGCCCAGATTCCTCCCTCCCGCCTTCGCTCCTAATAGCATCTTTTTCTCTCGCGCCAACCTTCGAACACCTAATAGAAGCAAGGACCTTTACACATCTTCTTCTCCCGTGCGCTCTTCTTCTTTGCTTCCCCCGAGACATGGGAGATCCGATGAGCTCGAAGAGGCTTATGATGAGACCATGCCGGGCCCTCTGTCTGTCTCTCGGAACGTTCCTGCGGACTTGCTGGAGAAGCTGGTCTATGATGCTCTGGTTTGGTGCTCTCTCCATGGGCTTGTCGTCGGGGACAAAGGCGTCCAGGTATCTTGACTCCAGTCTCCGAAAGCACTTTTGTTTCTTTCTTGTTCTTGTGATGATCTATATCGGCTCTTTTGAAGGCTTTCATTAAGATACTGCCAGTACGAGAAGTGGGAAACAACGATCCAAGGCCATCTATGACTTCATTATGACAGATAGACCATCGATAAATGCATAACATTGTAAGCTAAGATGAACTGGCCGGATTGAACATCTGTTGAAATTAAACAAGCCGATAAAGTCAGCGACTTCTTGTGTTGGTAACCTGTTTATAGACAGCTCTTTGTTCCTTGTAAAGCCGGCTTTGTTAGTGTAAACAAAAGAAAGGGACTAATGTCAGAATGCAGTGGTTATGTTTTGCTTGAGAACTTTCTGAAAACTACTGCTTTGTTTTGATGCGTGATAATCTTGAAGATTGCGGGGAGCTTGGGACAATGATACCTACTTGTTTTTCAAGGCTTGTTTCACTCAACCTAAGTTTTCTCGAACAGATTATTGGACCAAGTACATGAGCTTTCAGTTCTAGCCTCTAGGTTGTTCTGCTGACCTTTTTCTTACTAAATTCTCAAGTAGAAACCTACAATACAATCTCTGGATAATTGCATTACCTTCTCACACACCTAGCATAACCCCATCTCTGATTCATCCGAGTTTAGGAACCTGACACTGGAAATGAGGCTCTGATTGGACATTGTTTTTAGTTAGGAAAGCACTGGCAGCTTGAAACATAAGCTTCTACAACAAAATTTGTTTTTTGGCCTCCATCTACTCCCATTCCAAGCTGGAGTACAAAGATTTGCCCAGATCCTGGTTAGGAAAAGGCAAACAAATTTAGAAGTTTTCTTAGGCTTTACAAGTGAATAGTTGAATTTGTTTCTCACAAGCATGATTATACTCATAGATGCGAATTTGTTGTATAATATATTACTGAAAGGTCAAAGGCATGAGCAAACGTATACTCACCAGCTTCTGGTGTTAGTTTTCAAGATTTTTGCAATTGTTGCTTAAACAAGTCATATTCGAGTTAAGTAGACATTTGTTGACCACTTTATGGGCTCTATGTAAAAAGGGTGCATTTCTACATGAAGGATTACATGGAGAGGCTTATATGTAATAGCAATCATGCCTTTTCACTTAGTATAAACCTGTAAAAATGTGCAACTTAAGAACAGGTATGTGGCCTAGAACCTCAATCATGTGGTAGCATTCTGGCTTAGAGGGAATTCTTTTTTTTTTTTTGGTTTCTGATCATAGGTGTAATCGTTAACTTCTATTATAACGCTAACTCGATGCAATTGGTATGATCTCATGCGGATAAGTTTTTGAATGTTTGATAAGGGAACACATTCCAAAGAAGAATCAAGCACGAGTGTAGTGGTAAGTGTTGCATTAATGACAATGCTATGGCTGAAGATACCTTACTCAATGTGGTTGAATCTTTTTTCCCGAAGAGTTGGTTTGATATCAAAGAATCAATGGAGATATATGTAGTGAGGAAGTTTTCCACAAGAGAACCATGTAGAGAATGACTCTTGGTTTTGTCTTTGAAGATGCTGGGCTGATAAAGATATTTCTTCTCCCATCTGCAAATTCAATAAATTTGCTAGCAAATATATGCATATTAAAATTAAAGAAATAAAGCTTCTGAAATTGCGACGATATGCTACATGAAGTGCTTGTAATTTTCCATGCTTCTAGTTCCATGATCTCTATAATGACCCAATTATGAACTATGATCGTTTATTGCATCTAACTGTCAGGGTGAGAGCCTTCCACTGAAAAAGGCGTGATAACATGTCAGTGTGGGGATGATCATATGGCAGTTGTGACAGATTTCTAAAGATTTAAAGATGTTTACCTTTTTCCCCCTTTTGGCATAGAGCATTTCAAGTTGGAGTTTCATTTTATCTTACCTATGGCATCAAATAATTTACATGCAAAAGTTCCTTCTCATTTTCTTTAATAGAATGAAAAGTCTTGTTCTGTTGATTCTTTTGACTAGTAGATGCTCTAAACAAAGATTTTAGATTTAGACTGCTTTAACATTATAAATGTGCATCATTTTTTTGCCTTACGTGCTTCAAATGCCTCTTGCTGATATAGGAAATAGAATTAAAATGTAGATATATTCACTTGCCACAAAAGGCGTGGCCTTCGCAAATTAAATTAAACATGGAACTTGCAGAGATCAGGAACAGATCCTGGCATTGGTCTGGTTCATGCCCCATTTACCCTGTTGCCCATGCCGTTTCCAAAAGGTCACTGGAGGCAAGCATGTGAGTTAGCTCCGATTTTCAATGAGCTTGTAGATCGTGTGAGCTTGGATGGAAATTTTTTGCAAGATTCTTTATCCAGGTTTTTCCTAATCTCATGATGACCGGACCTTTATTTAACTCATGAGTTAGATGATATACTGGTTTAGTTGTAGATGGTGGTAATTTCTATTTTAGTGATCTTTAACATGTTTTAATAACTCAGTGTTTGGTCAACACACCAGACATGGTATACATTTTTTCTTCGTAACTCATTTGTTTTTTTTTTTCATACATATTACTCGAGGTTTTCTTATTTGTTCTTCTTTTTGCTTGAGATAATACTTGGAATATTAAATTCTAGTAATAGTAATTATACTGTCTCTTTTCTAGGGGCAAAGATGCTGACAGTTTCAGATCAATTACATCATGCACCCAATGTAACATATGCATTTGGAATATAATGTTCCAAAGACATCCATTAGAGCTTGTTAGTTGTTATTGTTATAGCTCTGCCTTGTTCATATATAGATCTATGTATCATGTTGTGCACATACACCTTTGCCAGTGT
The DNA here is from genome assembly GCF_009389715.1 of Phoenix dactylifera. Classification (NCBI taxonomy): domain Eukaryota; kingdom Viridiplantae; phylum Streptophyta; class Magnoliopsida; order Arecales; family Arecaceae; genus Phoenix; species Phoenix dactylifera. Next base: position 1,993,345 of record NC_052403.1, on the reverse strand, counting down.
ATATCGCATTTCATATATTGAAAATGATAACAAATCTCTTAACTTATGTCTGGGCTATTGACATTCAAAAGTTTTTTGCTGGCTTTATTATATCATTGCTCATCTCCAACATGTCCATTTACACTCTATTGAAGCCATACAATCATCTTCCTGCGCTCGTTGCATGAGATTTGGAGACTCTTGTTAGTGACTCGCCATTCCTGTTTTCAGCCTCCACAATTTGATAGTACTATCTAGTTGTCTCTTTTTGGTGCCCATCTAACTGGCTTCTTTGTTGGGTGGTGATTGTTGGATGATTGCCAGAATTTTGGCAACTATTTTGTTAGCTGGTTGCTAGACCATGGGGAATTTGACTTGATCCCGGAGGAGATGTCAAGGGTGATTTAAATTGTTCATCATCTCCAGATATTGATGAATTTGTTTGCCATTGTAGCCAAGTAAATAAAGCTTAGTTAGGAAGATTTTCATATTCTTTATGCTCTAAACAATGATGCATTAAGATATTGTGCATGTGCCATAAACTGTAAGGTCTCTGTAAGATATTAAGCCTTCCTTTTTTTGGTTCTTAGAAGTTTATCATGTTTGGCATCGGACTGTGTGAGTTCAGCAGTTAACCTCATGTTTTAGGAACATATTCTAGTGTTTATGAAGTTAATCACCATAGTGTAATGTATAATTCTAGTATTAAAGTCTCGGTGCCAATACCTATCTTGTTTTGCTCTTATGTCGGTAAGATATTGAGCAAGGTCAGGACAAACTGGGATGGACCAAAACGACCATTAACAACAAGAATAGAGAGAAAAAATATATATATAAAAAAATGTTTTGGGATGCATTGTTGTCCCAAGTGTTGAGAGTTGGGACACAACCATCCCAATCTGTCTCGGCCGGTACCAACCAGGACAGTTGGGACATTTCAGTTTATGAGAAAACCAATGTCTTGTGGGTGTCCTGAGAGGTTTGTTGAAATGATACAGTATCAGTGGGATGTGTTAGGAGCACTAGGTTGCAAATCCATGGTATAATTACTGGTGACCTTCAGTATGCTATTTTGACTATTGCATGGATTAGACAGTGCCTCCAATTTCAATTAGTCATTCTTTGTCATACTGATATTGCAGAACAAAGGAGGTGGATGCCTTTACTAGTGGACTCTTAGATATCCATTCAAAGATGCTTGAAATAAATAAAAGAGAGGTATTTCTTTAAACTTGATCTTTAGTTTGTTGTATAACGGTTCATTAGTTTATACTCAGTAATGTAGGAAAAGAAGCTTGTGAATATATTTTGACAGAATGAAATATTACTGGCTATATTTTTCCTTTTCATTTATTATTGTTTCTTTTTATTAATTGCTTTTCAATAACTTTATCAGGACATTCGTTTGGGATTGCACCGGTCAGATTATATGCTGGATGCCGAAGCTAACCTACTATTTCAAATAGAACTAAATACCATTTCATCCTCGTTTCCTGGTCTTAGTTGCCTAGTAACCGAGCTTCACAGGTTAAGTAGCATAATTAATTTCTTAGATGGTATATTTGTTCTCTCTTTTTTCATTATAAAAAATCTTTTTTGGGGTTTGGTGCGGGCAGTACATACTGAATAGTATGCCCTGTATTGGCAATTACCAGAATCCATGCAAAATCATGATGTATTTGCACTTTAAGATGGTACTAAACATGAGTTGTTTATTTTTTTTTTCTAATATTTAGATTGTTGCAGCATAAAGATACCAAAACTGTATGCTGTTACCAATATGATATATTTGCTTTTCTCCTGTTTTTCTTCAACCTTTTTGATAGTTTTAAGATTTTAAAAATATTTTTTTGTTTTAGCCTTTTTTTATTCAAAACTTGGGAAACTGTCTACCAAAGTTGAAACTCATTCAGAACAGCTTAAACTGAGAGCAAAACTAAGATTTTGAACCTGATTTACGGAAAACTCATCAATCAATAATCGGCAGTTGAGCAATGATCTCATTGTTGGTTCAAAGACTAACAAATGGTGTCATGGGAAGGAGCTTGGTTGCTGGAAGTGGGAGCAGGTGCAGGAGTGGATTTAGGTGTGGGCATGGGGAAGCAAGTCTCTTGGAAAAATTTAGAATAAGGAAATACTTAGGAAGCGGGTGTAGGGACAAGTTTCAAAGTGAGTATGCCACCTTTAGTAAAATTTTCTGGCTATCATGGAGAGGAGTGTTAGTAGCAATTAGATTTAGGGAAGTGCATGCTTGAAGCTTCCTACTGGTTTGTGGAAATGAGCAATCATCATTGATTTGTCAGGTCTCTGAGGTAAATTTAAAAGCGACAGATTATCCTTAACTTGATTTTTAAAGGATGAATGCCAGAACTTCTTGATTGTTATTAGGACCATAATATAGAAAATAAAGATAAGGCATAAATAAATACCTATAGATAAATGTATCTAATTGAAGAAATAGCAGAACGTGCTTCTCACAAAATTTTTTCTCTTAATATTGTTATTTCTAGAGACTCCCTTCTTGAACTCCCTTTGTACAAGGTTGTAAAGCTCTACCATATCATAATATTTTCCATTTGCATGCAGAATTTTATGGTGTGGTTGCATCTCTGAAGTACATAAAATTAATCATAATTTGCTGGCTTGCAGGAATTTAATTAACCACTACGGGAAAGACCTAGAATTGGATTCAAGAAGAGTTCCTGGAAATACAGCCATTAGTCGATATGCAGAGGCATTAGCTAAAGCATGGAATGAGTATAACAATAGCAGGTCAAGTGTGTATGCATAAGTTTTTGTTTAGATTTAGAGAAGACTTGATGAATCTTCACTAACCCTTTCAAAATTTTGTTGCTGTCCAGTGCTGTAGTAATGGTTGTTGTTCAAACTGAAGAGCATAATATGTATGACCAACATTGGCTCTGCACGCTGTTGAGGGAGATATATCCTTACACCTTGTACTGCTAGATTTTTATTTTCTCAAATGAGAGCATTACCGGACATCAGAATCTTGCAGAACCGTTTCCAGCAATTCTTGTACACAGACCTGTGATTTTTGAGGCCAAAGAACATGATATTTAACTAGTCTATACATTTGTTGGCTGAAGTTTTTTTTCTGTAGCAGCCTTTTTATGAAGGCAACCTTTTGATATCAGAAAAAAAATTAGACCATCTTTTATAATCTAATGGGCCTGTGCTATTTGATTAAACCAAAGTTATTGGATCATCCATCTTTTTATTTTTACATATTTATTCTACCAAACAGAGGCTGCTTCATCAGTCTAGTTTCTTGTCTCTTCGGATAATGTTCGATAGTTTAATTGCTTTTTAATAAGCAACTGGCATATCATTGTAAAATCTTGGTGGGTTTGCTGAAGTTATTTTCTTAACTTTCTAACACTCATGGTGTGGTCAGTGTTCGCAAAACTTTGGCAGAAATAGATGCAGAAGGGCGGGTTCTACCTGATGGAACTCTCCTTGTGTATGTCACTTTCTCCCAAAATTAACTCTCTTTAATGGTAGTTAGAAATGGAGGGCATATTTCCCTTGCATTATGATCTTCTGAATTTTGGGATTTCAATTTCAACTGTTTACAATCAGAGGTCTGTACATGCAGAGGTGGCCAAACAGTTGCTGTGGTCTATTTTAGGGCTGGCTATTCACCGAATGATTATCCTTCAGAATCAGTAAGAAGTATCATTTTGTCATTTCTAATTAGAACCTTCTATTTGGTATATGATGTCACAACTAATGAAGGTTACTGACTTACTGTGCAGTTATGAATATATGTAGCAATAATTCTCTTGGACTTTTTCATAGATAATTATATATTTATTTCTCTGATTATGCTTAGTTTCTTATATCCAGGAATGGAGAGCAAGGCTTTTGATGGAACAATCTAGTGCAATTAAGTGCCCATCAATATCCTACCATTTGGTTGGGACCAAGAAGATCCAACAAGAACTAGCAAAACCAAATGTGCTTGAAAGGTGACTTCATTATTATTACTTGTATTGAAATCTTGTTGGCTATATTATTTAATGGTCCTTGGCGTCATGTGAGTTTATTGTTACTGGTTAATTGGCGGAATCTTTGTACATACTGTATTGATTGCTCATATGGCATAAGCTTTTATGTTTTTTAACAAAAAGGAGTTTGTATTCTCAAATAGAGGAAAACAGAAGGAAAGGCTGTAAACAATTGACCAAAACAGGTGTATAGACTCTAGAGAACAAGATAAATAAATAAATAAGTTATCAGCTAGGGTTTAGCCATTTAAAAATGTTTCTTTGAAGATGAGCTTTAATTGTTGTGTGGGATTGCCTAATACCCTAGTGTCTTCACTCTTCTACTCATAGTAGAGCTGGAGCATGCCGTGAACCAAGATTCGCCGTCTCAATACCGGTACAATATGGTATGCCCGGTATGGCAAACCTTGTTCTAAACGTTTAGAGAAATTTGGTTTTCTTAGATAGCTTCTGCTTCTCGAAACAATATGAAACTCTTGCATGATAGTGCACAGTGCCACTTCTTAAGCATAGCACTGTATCTGATTTTAGGAGTTGGCCTCCAATCAAAAGAGAGATATCCATTGAATTTATCTGGTTGTGGTGATTATAGCACTTTCAGCGAACTCAAACTTGTTCTCTACCTTCTTAGTTGCCCTTCATATTAGGGTTGAGCTATATTGTGAGTCCTGTATCAGTTGCTCAAACAGCAGTACGTCTCAGTGGCGGGTGTAACATTGTATGGGATTATTTTGATTGTTAGCATATTTGGGATTTTTCAGAGGATTAGTACATGTTAGGAACTAGTATGAAAATTTCCTTATTGAAAAATGGTTTGATGTACTGTTATGAACTTAATATGCCATTAGATCTCAATCATGCTCACTGAAGTTGTTGATCCAACATGTAGGCAATCTGAATAGATCACCAATCTGTATACTAGATAGTGGATACTGTTTCAAGTTATGCTTAATGAGCAGGCAACATGAATCCTGTTATGGCGAGAAATGATCAAGCTTGGTGACTAATTCTTGTGCAAATGACATACTGTAATTCTTCCTATTTATCTTGGTTAGTAAGCAAGGTTACTGCACTTGACAGAACAAGGTTAGAGTAAAGAAACTTGTCTGGTGGAAAAGTGGAACATGTCTTGTCATGTGGAAGAAGAACCTTGTTATATGGGAACATAATTATATGGCTAATATTATAAGAATATCATGACTTGTGCATTAGCTCTTGAGATGGGTGCAACTCCTAGTTGGAACAAGTCTATGTATGGGGAAGCACAATGTATTGTACGGCCGCTGATGGTGGTTAGTGATTTGTAGGAAGTCAATCTTGACAGTAGATTGTTATTGTTTTGCTATAGAGTTATCATGAATGAATTGAAGGTACAGGGTGGGGACAAGACCACATCCATGAAGTTGTGGATACTTTTTCTGGAATCCAAAAGCCTAGGACAAGTTGCATAATCTTGATGTATAAATCATATCATGTCTCTCCAGTCTCAATATTTATTATGATTATCTTAAGTTTCAACTAATTCCTTGAAACCAAAACTAATTTGTTTCAGTTTCAGTTGGAACCAATCAGAAAATATGGCCAGTTTCACAGTTTTGGCAAAACTACCTTACTTGGCAAAAATGAAAATGTAGATATTGACAATTTGTGCAAATTTTTATATATTTTCCTTATTTTTTTGAATCTCAGGAAGCATATTTATAAATAATACTTGGATTTTGCAAGTTTTGAGATGATTTCTAATCAAGTTCATATTTTATAGTCATGTAACTTATGATGTTCTAATTTGTCATCAAATATTAATTTAATTATATCCTTAAGTCATGTGAAACTACCAAAGTAGTGCATTGAAAGGTCTCAAACAATACAGTGCACCATAAATAATGTCTTTTCACACCTTATTTATTTTTTACATATTTTATTGATTTTTTGGATTTTTAATTTTGGCTAAATCTGATGTATATGGACTTTGCAACCACATAATTGTGAAAATTGCCAAAACTGAAACTCCATCAGGCCTGGCTGAAACCAAATCCAATATGGAGTTTGAACCAATCATGGCAAGGCACAAGTTCTTGTCGGTCTCCATTATAGGTGTTATGAACTTCAAAGTGTGAGCAAATAATAAATCAAACTCCAGTGAAAAGTAAGTTGAACATGTCCTAGTTAAGACTTGATTAGGCATGTCAGGGCCTAGCATATATGAAAGCATAAGTGGAAGCAGAGATTTTGAGATTTATATGCACTGGAAAAAGAATATTTATATTTATTTTGTTCTCTGACATGTTAACTTTTTTCTGAGCACAATACATAAATTTATATTGACTTTCAAGGCAGTCATTATTACTATGAAAAGTTTATTCTTAATCTAAGAAAAGAAATTTGTAGTGATTGTTATTACACAGTTGATGGTTTACATAGTGTAAAATTTCACTGATAATCTGATGATTTTTTTTTTTAAAGAAAGAAATCCATCTTTACATTCACATTTGTTTCATCTACCCATAAATATCAATATTTTGTATTCAAATAGAATTTTATGCTTAAGACAAAGGTGGTTTCATCCATTTTGTTTACATCAAATTTCTTGCAAAAGCAAATGAAGATTATCTTTGGAGCTTAACTATTTTTCCTACATATTTCCTGTGCTTTTATATGATAGAATTCCTGAACTACTTGGAGCTTTAAACATTATGAGAATGTTTTTCCCTTAGTGTTTTTAAGGCATAAAGTGGTACATTTGAATTATCAAATTCTAAGAGGAACTTTTACTTTTAATTTATTAATGCATAATTGTTGCTATTAGAGCACCATTTTTTCACGCTATATGCATCTACTTTTATCTCATTACAGAACAAGTTCCTTCGCTTTCTCTTGTTTTTAATCTTCTGTTCTCAGTGTAGTGTTTTTTTATTAGCAGAATGAGAGGTGCCCATTGTTCTTTCTCATTTGTTTTTCTTAAGGACTTTGAAGCTATTTTTTGAAAGATGTAATTATTTTGCTTAGCTCTTTCACCCTATTAAGAACTTAAAATCTGAAACATCTTATTTTTAATCTCTTTGTAAAAGTTAAGGTCAAGTTAGCCTAGTCAGGCTCACTGTTAGCTTTTGATACTGATAACCAAGAAAACCACATCTCTATATGAATGTGTTCCTTAATATTGATCAACTTTAGGTATCTGCAAATGTTGGTTTTATCATAACATGCATCTGCCTTCATCACTATTATGCAAGAACGCTCTGAAATGTGAGATAAGAAGATAGTGAACCTGATTTGAGTGTCTTCTGGAAAAAATAAAACTTATATATTCAGAATCAGTAATTTTTTCTTATGAGAAAAATCAATATCATGACTAGCCTTTGATTTACATAATTGTAATTTTATCATGTCAAATAATATTTTATAACTCTGCTTATTTTCATAATATTGTTTAAGGCAAGCTAAAGAATAATTATGTGTTTGCTTCAGAATATTGCTTTTTCAAAATTAACTCACATCCAGACTGGGGAATGTTGTGCTGCGAAATTATGTTAAGGTTTCTGAACTTAATTTTTTATAGTGTGTCTTTACTATAGTTGGCTGAACCTTAATGTAGTGGACTAGAGATTTTTGTCTCATGGTGAACATATAAAGCTGTTTTACAGTTTTTTTTTTTTTTTTTTTGATACTATTGGATGGATCATTTGTTTCTGTTTAGCTAGCATCTCTATTTAAATTATAATTTTGCATTTGTTCATTGCTATTCTGCTTGCCTTACAGGTTTCTTGAGAATGAAGATGATATTGCAAAACTGCGGAAATGTTTTGCAGGGTTGTGGAGTTTGGAAAATGCAGAAGCTGTGAAGTCTGCTATTGAAAGACCTGAGTTCTTTGTGCTCAAACCCCAACGAGAAGGAGGAGGTTGAGTTTTTCAAGTTTCAGCAATCTGTTCCAGTCATCTTCCTGTTCTCATTCCCCGTTTGTCCTGACATTGTGGTTTATGATATCATTCACCTCCAGGGAACAACATTTATGGTGACAATATAAGGGAAACACTGATTAGGCTGCAGCAGGAAGGGAGTGAGCAAGCTGCTGCATATATTCTGATGCAAAGGATCTTTCCAAAAGCTTCTCTTGCTTATCTGGTCCGGAAAGGTATTTGTCATCAGGACCATGCCATTTCAGAACTTGGGATATATGGTGCCTATTTACGGTAATGGACATCTTGGTCTTGGCATCTCTGTTTACAATTCCATGTTGTTTACCATTTGATGATGAAGAACATACTGTTAAACACTCTGGCTTTCAATTAATAGAAACAAAGATAAGGTGATCATGAATGATCAATGTGGTTACCTGATGCGGACGAAGGTTTCTTCATCAAATGAAGGTGGGGTTGCTTCTGGGTTTGCAGTCTTGGATAGTATCTATCTAACTTGACAAAGCATTTCTACTAAGGTAACCAACCACCAAACAAGTTGCTGCTGCATGGTTTAAGAGACTGTTTATAGTAGACAGAATTTTGGTTGAGATATTGACTTGGGACTATCAATTTTTTTTTTGTTTACAAATTTTCTTTAGCATTTGATACAAATTGTAAGGGCACTGGGTGATTTCATTCTTTCTTGTGTTACTTAGAAGCTTATGGTAATGTCCAAGTTACATTAGTCCCTTGTCTGCTTGATAACCCAGAGCACAATTAAATATATAATCCCTCAGTTCTATTCTGGATGTGGAGCCATCATCAACTCTACCGGTCATTGATAAAGGATCAAACCACACTAAAATTTTGACAAGGCTGCGTGAAAAAACCAATTGTTTTGCCAACAACTTTGAAAATCTTTTGTATTATTTCCTGTCTTCGATTTATTGTTCTATGTTTCTTTAGTTAGTGATATGACTAATCCAGATGAAAATCAGCCTTTCTTGCAGCATGCCTACTTTCATTTGATTAGCATGTCTCCTGAAATTTATTAAATGGAAAATGTTAGCTTTTGAAAATCTTTAATTTGACTGTATAAGAAAAGGCTCTTGATCTTTTAAAAAATGGAAAGAACTGGTTCCATAAGTTCTCATTGCTGAGATTTTAACCTTTTTGTGGTGAAATGTACTTCGTTGAATTTTAATTGTCAGCTGCTGCAGGTTATTGCCTGTGGAGTGTAGTAGACAGTTTGTCAGGATGTCAAAGAAACGACGAGGAATTCTTTATCATCTATGCATAATACACAGCATTTCATTCTGACAGAAACACTACATTTTTTTCTTTATTTCCTAGAAAAAATGTATCGGTATATGCTCTCAGACAAATTGCGTTGGAGCAAAATATTATGTAACCATCCTCTTGGACACAGAATATGTTAGTGTGCTGAAAATTATGGTGCAAGTGTTGTCTATTGGCAATGTCCAACAGCTATTCTGGAAATAAACAATTCAGAGCCAATTCTACGATTGTGCTGATTTCATTTCTTGATGGTAGATGCTGCATTTGTCATTTGACTGCTGCATGTGTTCTTCATGATTTCTCTCTTTTTTCAACCTCATGAGTCAAGATCACCCAATAGCACAAGGTTAGCTTTAGTCCTTCACTTCTGTCGCCATCACTGATACCATCCCTGTCAGCCAGATGGGATCCTCGAGTAAGATGTCTTATGGAACTTGATCTAATGAAACAAAATCAGACTCATTTTCAGCATAATTCTTATGCTTGCACTGACAGGTGTCCAGCATAGAAATTCTATGATGTTAAAGAAGGGCTCGATGCTGATGAGACCATGCATTTTGGTTGCTGGCCAATTGATACCAATTGGCATGTATCCCTTTTTTTTCCACTTGTATCCTCGAATTGCCTTCCTGATCAGAAATATTGTCAGGGTGAGAGATCTGAAGGAACTGTAGAAAATCCAATCACTGGAAAACTTCAACAATTTTCACTCCAGCCGTCTTCTCTAGCTATATTATCTTTGTATATGATGCTTCTGAAATCCGAATACTATAAAGGTGCTTATATGAAGTGCCTTTTCTAAGGATTAACCTTGTCTATATGCTTACATACGATGGGCAAGAACAACAAATCTCGGCCTGCAGAGCTTACATCAGTGCTGATCACTGACACATAATTTGGGCGAGTAAAAGCTGGCTTTCTGAATTTCCTGGAATGGATTTTGGTGATCAAAGCTGATTCAGAAACAGTAATGTGCAATTCATGGAAGTAGAAGCATGATAATGGTTTCCTGGTCGGAATTACAGTGTCTTGTCATTAAGAAAAAGAGATGCAGCAGCAAATGATCCACGAAGTAGCCTGATCCCATACCTATGAAAACAGTAGGTGGATCAATTAGTAACTACATCAATACAATAATATGCTTCTATGCTGGCTGCTACTGAAATTACTCGATCTCTGCATGAAAAGACTGGTTCACTTGAAACACCATTCATGTATTCCATTCGCAATTACTAATTATATATAAAAAAACCCTGCATCCATGTGAGGATCAGTCATTCATGGGCTTAATTGGAAAACAATTGCCGTTTGTTCATTTGACAGTTAGAAACGTTACGATGAGGACAATCATTCCATTAGCTGGGATCATAATGAGACGTACCAGAAATATGACATAGAGGGGTCACTTTATAATCTGAAATCTTGTTCAGCCTTTGTTACAACCTTTGTTTCAAGCACAAATTGATCACATGTAATCAACCTTTTGAAATCATTACACCAGCATACAGAAGTGAAAGGTCGAGAACTAAACAGGTAGACCAAGGTGACTGCAAGAAAGGACATCATGCGTGGACATCACAGCTCATCCTTAGGTTCATAAAAACATTCCTCATCCCAATAGTAAGGAAATTTCAATTTGGCTGCAGTATGGGGCATGCTCCAGTCATCATAGATGAACCTGCACAAAAGAAAATTTATTAAAAAGTTGATCCTAGTGCATCATGTTCCAACATAACTTGAGCATATCCTGGTCTGCACAATAACAACCAACATTTAAAAGAATTAAGAACACTTAAAGGGTGAAAAAAGGAAAAAAAAATCATTTTTCTCCTACAAATTCAATATTAAGTTCCTTTCATGCATATAGTTTGCAATTTATATTGCCAACATTTCTAATGTCTTTTGAAAAGAAAAATTATAAAAGCACATTGAAGTGGCAAAAGAGCATCATCTGTGATGCCTATGGATTGCCCTGTTCTTTAAAATTATAGAAACAGCATATAATTTGAAGTTGCTGCTGTACATACATAGAGAATTTATTCAAAAAGAAAAGGGAAAAAATAGATCTGTTGTTTGCATGCGACTAAATCTTTCTTGCTCAATAAATTGTACAAGGCATGGTGAAGAATTCCATTATAGTTATTCATATCCACCAATATTTTTAAAAAACTTCATTTCAAGAATTTGTTTATGAGTAGTTAGTTTATTAACACAGCACAAAAATGACAAAGCTAATGCCAAGCATAAATTAGCTGCATAAGGTAATCTGTTTATGAGTATCTGAAGTTCTGAACCATTTCAAGAATTTGGTTGATGACTGCCAGAAAAATTTAGCTAACACAACTAGAAAAAAAAAGGATATAAATTGAGTCCATTGAATCAAGGTTAGCCGAACCGATACTGGGACCATACTAGTCAGCTACCGGTTCGGTACAGGATAACCCGGGCGGTTCATCTTGGTTCGACAGACCATATATTAAAGCTTTTTGGAAAGAGGAGGGCGAACCGGTTCCATTCCGAACTGTCTGTTCGAAGCGGTTCATGGCATTTTCCAAAAATACCGGCTGAATTACGGTTCTTCGCTGGTTCAGTTTAGTACGAGGTCTAGGGCATTGAGTGGGCCCATAGCAATCAGAAAGGCCATTTCATCATGGTTGGGAGTGGGACGGCAAGAGATCGAAGAGACCAAGACAAGGCGGAAGCCTGAAGCAATACTAGTCATCAGGGGAGGACAGGGCAACAAAAGTCAATGAAGCCAGAAAAATGTTTGGTAGAAACTGAGAAAAGGATGATGAGGAAGGAGGAAACATGGAGAAGGGGAGGAGTAAAAGGAGAAGAAAAGAGGAGAGATAGTAGAAAGAGGAAAAGGAGCTCTGAATTTATGGACATAAGAATAATTCTTATACAAATAAATATGTTTCAGATTCAGCCTTCCAGTTTCACTGAAGTTGGCTAGCATGTGATCTGGGCTTAAAAATTTCAAACCAGCCAGTACCCAAGCCAAAATTGATCAGGCCAAGCCCAAACAATTTGACACTGGGCGCTGTGGTCATCAAGCCAGCCTAGGCTCATTATGACCCTCTAACAAAATTGCAGCTATAAATATCTTCTGCATGGATGGGTTTCTAACTTTGACACTGCTGTGTGGCACATTACAGAAAATATCAAGACAATCATGAGTGAAGATTTTATTGCATAAAAAAGAAAAACTGAAATTCAAATTGCAAGGACCAGGAATTCGGGCATATCAGTGTTGACTACCACTTGAATGAAAATATAGTAGAAAATGTCAGATCTAAAGAAAATAGAACTAGCCACTGAATAACAGTCAACACCATCTTTCACATAATATGTGGTAAAAACAGAATTCAATTTTGCTAGTGCCATGTATCATTAACAATAAGAATGACAGGTTTCCATTATAGGCACTACAGAAGGATTGATATGTTAAGGATGTTGGTTTGTCCTATCAAAAATTATGAGATCATCTAGGCCACTTCCTTCCATCTATATAAGTATCCGCAGAAGTTGACCTTTGTTCCCTGAAGCTGATAAATGACCACTGTGAAACATTCATAGATATGATGCCGTCTGTAAAACATCATATTATGATTTTTAAGGTCATGCACAATATATTTATTCAATAGAATAAAAAATATGAGGTCAAGTACTAACACTTTGATAGGTGGACGTGATATTACAACTAGCATCTGCAAATCCTCATTCTCATCTGTATTCCAAACCTGCACATTATAACATATCTTAACTCAAGAACAACCATTAAAATGTAAGATATCTCTGAAAAATATGAAAAAGAAAATTGAATTTGATCCTTTTTTTTTACAAGCTATCAGAATTCTTACACTACAAATTAGTAACAAGAGAGTTGCACCTTAAGGTGATCAAAAATATGATGTATAAATTTAAATATGAGTACGTTATTATCAATGTCCAGATTTTAGCCATTTGATTCAAATATTTTCTTAGACAAGATAATGGAAGAGAAGTTTATATCCAACCTTTTCATGTAATGACACCTCTTTACATCTAGAGTTTCCAACATGTTATAAGCCCCCAATCAACTCTTAGCTATGACAAATGCTTTTGCTTTCTTATTCACTAGAAAAATATAGAAAACAAACTAGAGTTTCTAGAGTTTCTTATTCACACACAACTTGCTTCCATATTATAACAGCCATATGGCCATGCTAGTAGAATCTAAGCTGTATCGACAATATCTAAGTGCATGACACATTATCCATGAACTTAATCCCTTGCACTCAGAGAGTAGATATGATGTCAAATATGTGTAGATAAGCCATTTAAAGTACTTTTTTGGACAAAATAAATAAACAGAAAGGATAATGTATTTGCAGTTTTACCATTTATAAAATATGGAGCGCCACTATGTTGCTAGAACCAGAAACCACCTTGGAGGTACAAGTCTTACAAACATAACCATAATGATAACCATCCAGCCTTATTCCTACAATTTGTGATCGGCTATATCAATCCTCGTTTGCCAACAATTCATATCTAGGACCATCTATGATGTTATTTCAAGATTTTCCATGTTGTCTTCTCACAACCTCCATCTATATTACCTTTAGGTCTTTACTTGCAATATTTCACTAAAAACATTCAGTAAAACAAATGCACTCCAACACAGGTTCTATGTGCACATATCAATGCCATGTAGCTTATTTGGGATAATCAATTCAGAGCAACATGGGTACCACTTGACATGCCTTGTGTCCTTGGTCATAAGGCAAAGAGTATAGCAAAATGTGTTGGCAGAGGGGAAGGTAAAAGGGAGAAATAAGAGCGCAATCTCTCACATGAAGAAAACCAGACAAGTCACGTAGTGTTCAATTTTTGAATGCAGTATATAGAATTAGCTAAAGTGCCCTATCTGGGTAAAATACATAAATATAAGCTTTAAAGCCGTCTAATAGATGCTTCTAAGGGTATAATATAAAAGGCTTGCAGAAATTAATCTAAGAGCATGTTTGGTTGGGGGGAGTTAGACTTTTGAATGGGAAGAGGAATGAGTGACTCTTATTCCAGCTATTTGGTTGGGAGGAAGTCCAATCCCATTCCGACTACAGGGAGGAATGGGAATGCCCCAATCCCCCAAATCCAATTCCGACTCTCCTCTAGTATTCAAAAACCATTCCTATTTTGATTCTGATTCCGATCACGAACCAAATATGTCAGGGGATATGGCTATTCTGATTCCTATTCCAATCCATTCTGATTCCGGTCGTGAACCAAACAGGCCCTAACATCATTGCTAAGTGTGCATTGACCCATGCACTGATTTGTTTATTCTGCATGTTGCATACTCATTGTTTTGTCGGATGCTTACCATTATATTTTAACTTACCACCTTTTGATCATATGCATATCCAATATTCCCATAAGTGGATGTTGCATTTGACAATTCTTATTATCTGATTAGCATTTCATTTTCACAAAGATCACCTAAATCTGATAAAAACATCAGCCTCGAATTTTTGGTTTTGACATGAATCTGGTTAAAAATCAATCTCTCCAAACAATAATAGATCTATTACTTTTCCCCTTCAGTACCACTGAAGATTGGAAAACATCTAGTCATCATGGGACAATCATTCAACCAAAGCATGTACATGCCTTTATTATGCAATCTCACATCTCAAGAAGGCTTCTATCTTTTTTTATTGTCCGGATAGTTCAGTAAAACAACCTTCACCGATGGATTTGATCAATCTTATTGGAATTTCACGTATCTTGTTCCAAGACCCCATCCACATGAAGTTTTGCAGGCAACCATCGACCTTTTCAATTGTCTTGGTACATACCAAGAAAGCATTAAGCCAATACAATAAAAGAAATGGAGGGCATATTTTATGAGTTCCAAATGGGCTGCAATTAAGATGAAATGGTTGCATCAGTATCCATCGGGTCCACACTAGATTTCTGGTCAAGCATTCTATGGGAAACAAGCGGTTCCAAGAACTTTCTGGAAAGTATTACATCAAATTTCATTAACCAAGAAGTGTAAACAAACCAATCTCTTTATATGATTAAACACTTCAAGTTATATTTTATGTCCATCAACATGAGTATGCTATATGCAATTAAGTTTAAACTTTAAACTGATCAGACTAGTACAATTGTAGGTCATGGACTGCAATACCTGATGCGGATCATTCATGGGTATAGAGAATGTGCTATTTGAATAGATGGCAAGCTCCTGAGGCTTTCCTGGATTTTTAAATGAACTTGAGCCAAGCAAAAGAGTGCCCCTCCCTTTTAAGACAACAAATACCTCTTCACAGGAGTGCCTGTGGATTGGTGTCCGTGTGCCCGGAGCAAAAGTCTGAAGCCAAAGCTCAACCTGGAAAGAACATAAATATCATGTATAATGGACATAAATATTTTACATATTTCATATTTTAAAGTAGAAGAAACAACAGGTTTATATTAAAGTAGAATCATGATCACATAAAAAAAAAGGTAGATAAAAATAAATCATTTAGTTAACTTTGTACCCCAAAATTCTTTACATAGACAAACAGATAGAGAAGGAGGACAAATAGAGCAAAAATATAGAGAGGACAAGGAGATTTCATTATAGTTACGATTATCCTATTTTTAGAAAATCTTATGATGTCCAATTGATGGTTCAAAACCCAATACGGGCAGATCAAGAGATTACTATTTCACATTTTAAATATTCCAATTTTCCCTATAATTGCAATTTTCCTAATGTAATTAAATAATCTGCTACAATCTTGAAAGGAAAATTCTACGAGAAGTTTGCAACACTTTAATCTATAATCAATCTCCTGAATCTCAATTTGCGCATCTAGAAGATTGTATCAGACGAATACTGCAAGTTCTTTGCAACATGTTTTGCCAAACTTAACATTTAAGAAAGACAAGAAAATGATTACTAGCAAAAGTCAACAGGTGTTTCGTCACTAAATAGGTTAATAACAACAATTCATTGAGAAATTTAACAAGAATGAATAATGAAGCTGACTATTGAACTCCGCAGTTTACCTCTTTCATTCCATATGAAAGAGCACCTGCAATGGTTATGTGCGCCAGACCTCCTCTCCCGAAGTTACTTTGAGGTATATCACTTATATTTCTGACCAATGGGGAACCTAGCATAGGGAAAATAGGGATCAATTCACATTAAAGACAAAGTAAATAAATAATAATAATAATGGACAACAAAATCAAATTTTATTCAACTCTAGAATGAATATATAATGGCAAGGAACATTCAAAGATTAATTGGATTAGGCTGTAAAGTTCAAAAACTGATGGCTTTTTTCATCTATGCATTATACAGAGATCTAAAGAGGAGAGAGTTTTATCGGCTTCAATAAAATGAAGTACTATTAGAAGGAGTATACTAATGGGGGCATATTAAAATTTTATAATTATATTCAAGCAATATGAGGAAAGCCTCACTAGTTCAAGTAGTTAAGGTAACATGGGTAGGGCAGTATTTTTGGCTCTATTACAAGATTTTCACAATTTTCATAAAAGAGTCACTTGATGATATAGTGGATTTCTTTGCTTTTGTTCTTTGCATTATGTAATTTAATGGCACAATATCTTTTGTGAATACAACACTAAAAGAAGATAATAGAATTAAGGTTTGGAGAATCCAAAATATGGTTCAGCCATAGTTGTATGTAAGGAAAGCAAATTTAGACTCCACGAGGAAATTGAGGTACTAGTCAAAAGCAATAGCCAAAAAATAATGAAAAACAGTTATTTTTAATACCTTGGATCTCTGATTACAGAAGATTAAAAAAACTCAAAAGAAAATCTTGACTCTATATATCAAAGATGAGCTGATGAGGTTCAAAAGTGCTTTCATAAAATTGTGTAAGTTAGTGCTATAATTGGCACCAACCTAAGTTCCTTTTACATCTTAACCACTAAACTATGCATGAGATACCAGGGATTGCCCAGTTGTTTATCTACTGATCAAGGGGCATGCCTATGCACATAAAAACTCCCATAAATTATCAGATACATGCCTAAATGCAAATGTAAACCTCACTAATGAGGCTTAATCAATCGACCCTATTAGAACTAAGATCTCTTTCTTTTGGTAATGGCGTGATAAGAAATAATTCCATTGATTGTCAACGTCCATAAAAGGTTAACATTAACGGAGAATATTTCAATTTCAAGCCATTCACCAATTCATGATGCTAGTCATCAATTTGAAGTCAAGAAGCTTCCAGAGACATGATTTTGCCCTACGCTTCCAATATCCAACTTCAGAAGTCTCTCCATTTCACATACATTGAATACAGAAAAGGAATTGAACAAGATCATTAGGAATGTAACAGAAACACAAGTTTGACCTGCCTCAATCTTCATAAAACTCAGAATTACTGCAGAAGAAAGTGGGCGACTATGAGACTATATGGGAGGAGCACCAGCAATGGCGTACAAGAAAATTAGCAAAAAGATAGCGACTAAACAGAGAGACCTGAGGGACCTTTGTTATCAGAGCATTGAGAGGAGGCATCGGCTGCTCCCATGGCAGAGAAGAGGAAGAAGAAGGGAAGAACGTAGTTGGCATGCGCAGGACCGCTCATTTTGCCTGATGGTTTCTGGAATGCGGGTTTTACGCGACTCTGCAAGACTGCAAGAGGAACGGGAACGTAATTAATTGTCAACCTCCAGTCCTTGTTTCCTCACAGCAAACATAAACTAGTATTTTACGAATGGTTTGATATAATTCTACCATCGTAGCAGAAGAAGAAGAAGAAACCACATGCAAAGAAGCTTTTCAACCATTCAGCAACAGAAAGAAGAGTCTTTGCATTAAGCGAACTAATCCAAAACGAGAATTCTAAAGCTAGAAGCAATTTGCGATCAAAATTACCAATCCTTGCTACTAATTTCTGAAAAGAAAAGCATGATGTCCAGGGAAACCAAAGCCGACCTGGAATCCGATGGTCTCAGGGAGGTAGTGGTGGTCGCTGGTGGCGGTGAGCTCAGATTGCGGTGGAAACCTTGTAAAAAATAGGGGATTAGAGAGCAGAAGGCGAGGGTCGAAGAATCAAAAAAATATGAAAGAGAGGGTCACCGAATACCGTGATGGTGGGGGACGTTGTCGAGGTAGCGGAAGCCGGCGGACTGACCGGAGACTCGGCAGCAGCTGGGGCCGGCGAGAAGAGGAGAAAGGTAGAGATTGTGTGTTCGTGGGAGAGCTGGAGGCCGAGTGAACTCCGGTAGAGAGCCATAATTCCAGGCCGAGCCCGATCCAGGCCCGAGCGATTCCTTTCGTTTGACACCTTATTTCAGACTGGGCCGCATCTAAATATTTGATGGCCCAAATCGAATCGGATATTTGCATATTTACACTTATATTTATTTTACTTGACAAATATAAATATAAATATTAAATATAAAAATTTATATTGACTTTTATTTTAAATAAATATGGATATAAATTGAATGCCATATATATATATATATATGTATATTAGATAATTAAATTTATGGCCACAAAATCAAAGATATTACTAAGTTGGGGATAAATCAAGTTAATTGCATGTTAATATAATAATTTACTTTTTTAAAAAGTTTATGAGTGCTATATAAAATTAAATAGAGTTACAAATGCAATAAAATATTCAGATACGAATTAGATAGTTGTCTATTCATATCCATATTTATTTTTCTTTGACGAATATAGATACAGATACAGATATTAGTCGGATGTTCAAATTTTTATCCCTATCTAAATAGTTTCGAATATTAAAAAAAAATCCGAACGAATATATCTGATCCTCTCTCACCCATACTTTTTATAGCGAAATATGTATCCACAAAACTCATACTCTTAACCTTATTTGGACCCACATATAGGGTAATTTTAGAAGATTTAGCCCAAGCTGAAATTTTTTGCCCAAAGCCCAATTCACTTGATATATGTGCAGACTGTAGGAACTAGAGAATGAAAAAGTAAGAAAGAAAAATACTTCAAGGCATTTTATTATGTTGTTTTCCTTAAGACAATATTTGCCCCCACCACTTGTGTGCAAAAGGGATCAGCCACAATTTATCTGCAGAATACAATGGAGCTCAGAAAAATTTGTTTGTTTGATCGCATTTTGCACTACGGATATCAAACCAGAAAACACCTAAGAATTGGGCTATAATGGCAATACTAAAAGAGGCAAAATTTGAGAAGAAAAAAATAAAAGTGTTATCTATAATTTTTCTACGGTAGAGTTGTCTTTTTATAGTGTTTTTGGTGTCTCTTCAAACGGTCACAATATTTGTTTGAATAGTTAAAACTTTCCAGACTGTAGAGTCACCTCCTTTTAGCCTGAAGAATCACCTCTTTTCATAAAACCACCATTTGTGCCTGTTCAAAGAGTCATCTCTTTTCACCCTCAACTTTCTTTCTAGAGTCACATCTTTTCAGAAAAACAACATCCAAAACAAACATATATATATATATATATATATATATATATATATATATATATATATATATATATATATATATATATATATATATATATATATATATAATTTAGAAAATTTTCCAACACAGGCTGAATCTAGATTTAGATGTTGGTCATGGTTCTTAAAACTCGTTATATCAGTTATCTTGACAGGCCATAGACTTTGAGATAAACAGAGATCCCCGATTTTCTTGGTTGATAGGGAAGATAGAAATTTTCTTTCCACATAAGCTGGCCAGAGTATGAAGACATGCGCACCATAATCTTGCATGAAAGTGAATGGCATATGGGCTACCATGCATGTTATTTGAGGCGCACATCTTTGACCATGCATCCATCAATACATGCCTCCCATAACACATATGCAATGCTCAATGGTCCGAAATTAAAGCACTCTCTCCTCTATCTTTTTAATCATCTTCTGGGTTGGCCTTGAGCACTCTATTTAAGCCCCACATGATGATGCCTTTCCCTAGAGAAAAAGGCCTGAAAATCTGTCTATACTAGATCGGGTAACCTGCATGCCTTTTGGGCTATATACAATTCTTTCTACCGCACTAGATAGTATCGTTTATTTTTATCATATAAATAGTATGATCATATAAATTTTATAATATAAAGTTGTATATAGTATATAGATATAGATCAATTTATAATATGTACATGTATTAGATGTATAAATTTAATTGGGATACTTTAGTGTCATTAAGTATTAATTAGGGCAGTCAATAGTCTTGCAATGCCAAGGCACCATAAAATAAAGTGGAGCGAATGAGGGGATGATTCTCTTGGACCCACCTTTCTTATACCATGATGTGGTGGTATAATATATAGGTTAGGATGCATTCTATTGCCACCATCACATGGCATGCATATATACATATGAGGTAACCGAGGCAGATGATTGGCTGATGCAATGCAGATGATGTGTTGCTGTAATAATGCTGATGCAAGTTAATTTAAGCCTACCTTTTCATTCTTGAGACTGTTGTGTTTTATTGATAAAAAAAGACTAATCAAAGGTGGCATTATGGGTAATGCTATGGGGCAACCTCCTACCATGGTAAGTAATGATATGGGTCCAAGAATAAGCATTTTGTAACTGAAGTACCCCGTGACAAAGTTTGATTGCTACCATTAAGGATGTCGGCAATACACAGGGCAGGTCTTAGTGCAAGCACCATTTTTCATGAGACATGGAGCATTGAAGCTTTTCTTGGTGCTAGATTTGGGCTCCAAAGCATTTTCGAGTAAAAAAAAAAAAAAAAGTTTTATGCCATGTGCATAAGGGGACTGGCATAATTCCGCCCAAGTTGAAACGCGCGGACGTCGATTAAATTCGGGAACCGGATGCCCCACGCTCGAGCGGCTTGCTGGCGGTTATGCTTTCCTTCCATCTATACCTAGGTGGTGCCAGGTGTGACATACCTTCGGGTGGGGAGAGTATGAGTAAAACGGAGTCTACCCGCATCGAACATTCTCGTAGCGGGGCGGAGGCCCAGTGGGGGCTGCTACGCGGGGGTGGGCTGGTCCCTTCCTCTCCCCTACCCTTTTTTTTAGCAAAAAAAAAAAAAGGGACTGGCAATTTGATTCTAGCATATAAAGCACCATTGGCCTCATGACAGTTGATAACAGAGTTCCTTGTTATCAATGGAAGGGTTGGGCCACAAAACATTATAATGAATTAATATTCATTACAAGAAGCACATAAACTGCTTCAAAGAATTAAACTATATAAATCTACAATCTAGCGATTTATCTCAGGAATTGCTTAATTTAGAGCATTTAGATTATAATTTAGCATTGCTTGATTAAATGGTGCGAGAGGATGGTCAGGCACATTTTGTCCAATGTTTGGAACCAAGCAGTGCGTATCGATTAGGGTAGGAGCACCACGTTTTGGGGTGATTTAAATCGAAGCAAGATGGCTTGGGCTAGTATGTATCAAGTCTGGCTTGCTCTGCAGGTCAACGCATTCATATTTAAGAGTGACTCGGCCACGGTAATTGGCTGGATCCAGGAGGTACCAGTGGTGCAGATGGATGTCATCCTTTGCTTCGGAATATTTAAGCCACGATGAGTGCAGATATTGTCTTTCAGACCAAGCATGTATATAAAGAGGCCAATGGAGTTGCAAATTGGATATAGTCTTGTTTGTGATTGACCATTCTGGGATGACCCTACGAGTGAAAGAGAAGGTGTTGCCGAGAGCACTCTAAAAATTATTATTTTTTGATTATTTTTTTTTGTGGTCTTTGATCCGGCATATGTTGGTTGTAGCCGAGAATATACTTGCTAAAGTATGAATCCGGCAGGTTTTTGTTGTATTTATATAAGAATCATCTGCTTCAGAAAAAGGAAGAAAAAAAAAATCCTGAAGCAGGATGATAAGAGTAAGCACCCACTTATTGCAGCCACCTAAGATTCTCTCAACAACTGTGCCGCGAATTGATCTCATTTCTTTCGCAGAAAAATGCACATGATGTCAATCATGTGGCCCATCAACAAGACTCAAAACAAGAACACTTTTGCTGACAGTGATCGCCATTAATTTGTTGCCAGATCACACTAATAACGCAGCCATTGGCTTATAATCACTGCTATTATTACAATGGGGCATCAGGGAGAGACGTGGGCATCGATAATGGTGGTTTTGCGTTCTCAAAATTAGTGATGTTTTTGAAAGGTGAAAAGAATCCAAGGAAGAAATAGTAAGAGGAGAGCAATTCCTGGTCCTAAGAACAGAATGGCAAAAGCTTTTAAGTCAACAGAAAAGGTGTACTTTCTCATCTTAGACACAACAAAAAGAGATAGGAAAGGTGGAGGGCAATCCCCTCAGCAGTACTAAAGCCTCGAATCGATCGATCTACTTCCTTTCCCTACACAGTACATATCCCAAGCATCCATCATCCATTCAACCCTCCTCAAAAACCTCCCTCCAAAAAAACAAAAAACTCTAACTTCCTAAGAATTTATTTGGTTCTCACGAAAAAAAAAAAAAAATCAACCGTCTAAAGATTTATTTGGTTTGTAGAAAGAGGAGAAAGAAAGTAGGGTAACAAGAATAGAGAAATACCTTGTCTTTAGTTAGAGTTTTCAAAGAAGAAAGTTTAGAAAGTAGTTTTTTTAGGAAAATAAGATTTTTATGTTTCGTAAAAAAAATTGATATAGAATAAAAAAATAATTTTTATCAACTAAAAATTGAAAAAAAAAATTTCAAAAATTTCTTTAGGCTTTTAGATAAAATAGAATAAATTTTTTTCTTAATTAAAAGTATAACATATGTTTTACACAACTTATAAAAAAAAAATAGATGCTCAACTAAATATAAGCTATCTTAGGACGTGCAACTTTTTTATCGTCAACCAAACATTCAAAATCTATTTTTTTAGACGCCGTATATTTAAATATCAGCTTTCCAAAAAAATATTTTAAGGAACAAAAATTCTTCCAACGAACCAGGAGCAAGCACTCTCCCCGTTCGCTCCTCTCCCTTTTGTTTCCTCTAGGGCTAGCAAACAGCAACATTTTCTCAATAACCATGTGTTTGACCGCTTCCCCGATTACTTCCGGCCAGCCGTAAACGTCTGGTACGTGACTGTCCCGGCCCCCGGAAAATCCTCGGCCGTCCGGTGCCTGCAGCTCAGCCCGAGCGGTTCCAACGCATTCGCCACCGCCGACCACACTGGGCCCTCGTCGCCGCCGCCGGCCGTGCAGACCGACACCGACACCACACCTGGCCGGAAAACGTGCACCACCTTCCTTAAACAATCCATCATCTCCCCTCCACCGACACATTCGAAGCTGGCGTAGCTGTGGCCGTCCTCCGGCGTGACATGGATGGTCGAGTAGCGATCGCAGTCAAGGCCATTCATCGAGTAACCGCATGGGTCGAAGGCGAAGCCGCAGACGAGCGCCAGCGGGTTGATGCCGCCGATCCCAGTCAACTCAGTCATCTCCGCCCCCGCTTCGTCGCCCGAGCGGTCGTCGCCCTTCCGCCGATAAAAGCGCCGTGCCAGCGAGCGGTCCAATTCCGTCATGCACACTTCTATCGTAGAACCACTCGGTGGCAGCACCGAAAACTCGTCGTCGGCAGCGGAGTAGACGTGCCAAGAATGCGGCGAAGTGGCGGAAGGCATCACCGAGGCTTTTCTGAAGCGAAGGGCGGCGGGGAGGTGGGCGTCGAGGAAGCAGACCTCGTCGGAGAAGCTGGTGTGGGGGGAAGGCTGGGCGGCGGGGAAGATGAAGCTGCCGCGGGAGTAGCGGCAGGAGCGGAGGCGGAGGCCGAGGTCGGCGGCATGGTGAAGGAGGGAGGGGATGGAGCGGAGGAGCTGGGTTGTGCCGCAGGTCTTGAGGATGATCTTGTCCGGGTAGAGGAAGAGGCTGGACTCAGATAGCACGTAGGCATCGAAAGAATGGTTACCGGCGGCGGAGACGATGCTGCACTGCACGGCGTCGAGCACTTGCTGGAGATCGTCGATCGCTAGGTATCGGAGGCCGAGGGGGTTGTCGCCAGAGAAGTGAAGCTCTAGGCGCTTCTCAAAGCCCTCGAAGCCGGAGACAGCCATGCTGAGCTAGTTAGAAAGTGGTGGGAATAGAGTAGGAATAGTGGGAATATAGTTGGAATAAAATGCGAATAGCTGGAATAGTGGTAAGACTGTAGGGAGGAGAAGGTGAGATACGTGGGAGCAGGGGAATGGGGAGGGAGGAAGGGAGGATTTATAGAATGGGAGGGGGAGATGGGAGAAGGTGGGGAGGGAAAGGCATGCGCGTGAGGCAACCAAGAATAATGATTGCGAGCATAATGAGGAGAGCGAGATAATGCTGGGGGAGATCTTCATGAGAGGGAGACAGCGAACGGAAACGGGAATTCAGCCCACGCGCAGGCTCTAGTGGAGGAAGTTCATATCCAAATCCAAAAAGCTTTACGTATGTCATGTATCTACTCTTTATCCCATATGGGTGGAGTCTATATAAAAGAGAGAAATTGGAGTGTTCTATTAGTCGAGTTCTCTCTTCTTGCTCTTGCTAATTGGGTACAGTTAAGCTTAAGCACCATTCATTAATCTACTGTTGATGAAGAACGACCAGAAAATAAACACACCTACTTGCCTGTTAAAGATGAAATATATATGTGTAACCATAACTTAATTCTTCTTATCTTAGTAGATAAAAGCTGGACCTATGTGGTTGCTGAAGTTGAAATATTTTTTTAAAAAATTTATTTTTGTTTGATTCATATGACATGAACAATGATATATTGACATGTTCTTTAATATAATGAAAGTATCTCTATGTTCTTTAAGAATATGTGCTAGTATGCATTTTCTATTACCATTTTGCAAACAAAAATGATATCCACCAAAAGCCTCGTAGCAATTGCTTGAGCTGCTACAGGGTGCAAGCACTCATGAACAAAGCCTTATCTGCTGAAATATACGGAAAGGCTGCTGGCCTCTCATCATAACTTCAAATTCTTTTTAGCCTTTTCTTCTATCTTCACAGTCACCTTTAGCCTTGGCTTTTAACCGGTGGGTCGGAATTTTATCATTCCCTGCCATGTTTACCTTCATGGAGGCAGAAAGGGCAATGATTTTTACTACTGTCACCAGCCAAAGACAGTGAAAAAATAAAAAAAGAAGAAAAGGTAAAAGCGAGGATGCATCTATAGCCTCTAGTGGGAATACGGTCACCCTGTCCGTAGGGCTCTCAATCATGTGTTGAACTGACTGGTGTGTCTGATCCCCTGATCAACCTTTTGGTGACCACTCTGGAGACCCAGATATACATAGAATCTAGTTGATGGATCCGATCTAAGCTATCAGATGGACTAGGTGGTGATCCAATGGCGAGATGTCACTGTGTGAGTCTTCCACAGTGGAGTTGAAGAGATGTATCTACAAAGCTGTGCCTGCTTCCAGCTTTTCCATGAGTACCAAGGCTTTCATCTGACGAGTGAAGCCGATCAAAAAGTGGGGTGAGGCTTGGCCCAGGCTTGTCCTGGTTGCCGCACGCCAAGCACCAGGCACCGCAGTGGAAATATCTTGGAATAAATGGTTTGTGGGCTGGACATCAGCAAAGTATAAGTATGAGCCATTGTATCCATGCAATGCTATTTTCAACCATGATCCTCTATGGTGTGCCGTTACATAATGCATGCCATGTATGATATGATATATGCTCATGGACTAACCATAGATTGCTGTGCAGCCCTTGATGGCTGCTATCAAGAGATGGACGACCATCTACGATGCGACCTGTGCACTGTTGAGGATTTATGCACTATAATTTTTTGGTCCAACTATATGGAGATGACGGTGCTTTTGATCAACCAAATTAGGAGGCGGATATGTTGCATATTACAAATATTTGGCAATCCTTGGGGTTATTGACTTTAGAACTCTCATCTATCTCTTCAAATACTTAAAATTACTTTTGATGACTTAGTTAAACTCGAAACTCTATTGGATACCATTATAGAGGCATGGTCGTCGCAAAGGTAGTTAACCGTCTATTGGTTTCGATGCTAATGACCAAGTTGACTGCTACTAATCTTAGAGGTAGGTTTGTGATTGTCCAAGAGTGGTGTGCATTTAATTATCAATCAAGAAAAGAGAAAAAAATTTAAGAAGATGGTGTAAATGAGTTCTGTAATCCATCTAGCCATCCTATAACCTCATATGCATACATTCAGTATTCAACCTACTAAATAATGATTAGTGGATTTTGTCTAAGACAT
The DNA here is from genome assembly GCF_009389715.1 of Phoenix dactylifera. Classification (NCBI taxonomy): domain Eukaryota; kingdom Viridiplantae; phylum Streptophyta; class Magnoliopsida; order Arecales; family Arecaceae; genus Phoenix; species Phoenix dactylifera. The sequence goes on along the minus strand of NC_052403.1, from coordinate 1,966,898 downwards.
TTCCCTAATGCTCTATCTTAGATTTTATCTTTTTCTTCGTCTTGCCTAGCATCAAGTCTAGTAGTTTTTTTGCTATTATTAGATTGAGAAAAAACACATCGAAGAGTCTCTTTCATGAGATCAGTACCAAATTACCTAGCCGAGCCTCAATCAGCAGATGTGGTACCCTAACTTCGTACCATGAATTAGAAGCTCCTTTCTGAACATGGCATACCAAATCTTAATTAACCCGTATTCTAATATATAAAATAATCAAAGCCTTCAATGAGGAGATGCTTCAATCTTGTTTGTTTGATCAGTAAATAACTTTTTGACTACTCCACTTGCTAATGCTTACATGATGGCTGCCGAGAGAAAGGCAGTTTTTTTCAATCTTCTTATTAGCTTAGTAACTTCAAGGACATGTTTGGTTGCAGGAATTATTTATCTATGTGACAACTTGTTACTAGATAAAAATTCCACTTAAAAAAGGAAACAGATAGGCATAGTCCCAAGCGATCGGGGAGCCAACTGGAATATATATAGAATCTTGATCTTGGGGGATATATAATCTATTGAGAAATTTATGGCAAGTTATCCATGCATAATATGTTCAAGCATCCAAATTCATGTCTTTCTGGGAACGTTCTTCAGAAGAAATTACTATAAACAAAATTTTATTAGCATGCTGATATTAAAATTTACAACGAGATATAAAAATTCACATTGAAACAATAAGTAAACCATATTCAACACCTTGCACATCATCCTATGAAAGACAATGCTCTGACTCTATCACCCATGGCTGTAGATCTCTATGACAACAGCAAAAAAGGAATGAAAGAAAGAAAGGGTGCTAATTAAATGGGTATAAGGACATGAGCATTTTGTTGCAAACATGAATGGTTAACACGTTGTTGTCAAGGTAAAGGCCCTACTTGGCTCATGCTTATGCTTCATTTTCATGGTTTTCTTGTGTTAGTTCTAAACCTTGCTGAACCCTACTGCTGACCCAACAACAAAACCGGACCTAGTCTTAAAATTGGAAGGCCGTAGATTGCGAAGTGTCCATCCAGTGGAGTTGATATACCTATTTTGCTTTGGCCCCTCCTAAACCCCATGCGTAATCTCTGGACTATCCTAAACCCTAGCTTGGTCATTTGCCTCCAGCCCCAAGTATGCTCGGAGGGTGGTCATATTTTTGATATTTCGGTTTTTCGAACCGAGCTAAGGGCAGCTTGAAAAGACATCAATTGCGTGAACCTCACACTTACAACAGATTTCATCTTACTTGAGGATGATTCTGCGATGGTGATTAGATGGATCATGAGATAGGTATCGATGGTGGATGGAGCCGTATTATTGCAGGATTTTTGAAGTATGGTTGGGAACTGCACGCCTCTTTTCAAGCCATTCATAAATATCGGAAAACAAAAGTGCTATGGACTGGGTCATCTTCTATATGGCAGAGCATACGAATGGAGCTCTTTGGGTGAACCATCATACCATTTCTTTTTTTCAATTTTTTTTTTTTGATTTTATTAGATGTGTTCATTTTAGAATTGTATGGCTCTTTCAGTTAAAAAAAAAAGAAGAAAAACAAAAAACTTTTGATTTTTTTTGTCATATCAACCGTTGGATCACATAATAATCGTATTGAGATCTATACAAACGAAAAAAAAGGAAAAGATTAGAGTGCTTTGACAACCATGCGATGGAGAGGTTGAAGTCGCCAAACTGGTCGGTCTTTCGTGCCAAAGATGCAACCGGAACCCGAGGGGGAGACACCATGGTCAAGGGACCGAGGGGCCTTCAGCCGCCATACTGTCGTCCAGCACGCGTGTTGGAGAGGGACCCACCGGCCGCACTGCGCATGAGACTCGCCCGGCACACACCGCGGGGACCACCGCCTCAGGCGCATGAACCGGTACGTCCAGAGGTGACGGTGGTCGTGTGCGTACTTTATGGCCGGTGCGCCGTTGGGAACGAGTCCGTGCTTGGTATCACACCTAGAGTGCGCACGCGCGCATCGATTATCCTTGAGTCTACTGCCTGAGTTCCAAAGTCATGCCACTTAAGAAGTAAAATTATAGTATGCATGGGCTACAACTTGGAGTAATCTAAATATAGCACCATTTTTACTCCATTTTACTTTTGAGGAATGAGTACTAACCTTACTTTTATTAATAAAATAACAAAAAAATATTTTCATCTCAACATTGGATTGTTCTTAGTATCCTTTTTTGGCTTCTTTTTTCCTATGTATGTTTTCTTTATTCTTTATCCATTATACCTTGAAGAAATGAAATAGTAATAAGCACGTGTCACACATATATCTTTTTGTATTTATGCTTGTTGCGAATAGCCTTCCAAATTGATTCAGCTGTTAAATATAATGATATAGGTATCTAGAGAAGATTGACTTTGAAGTGATTATTCCTTAGAGACATTAATTTTATTTTATTATGATTCATTCCGAAAAAATATGGATCGTGCCAAAGATGAAAAACAAATTTTATTCTTTTTTTCTTTCTATTTTTTTTTCTATTGTAAAAGGAAGGTGAAATAATTACAATGAATTTCAAATTCAAATTTATTCTTAGATAAATCAATTGCGAAATACTTCTATAAAGTGTCCAATATATGTTTTATATCTTCTATTCGAAAAAAATTCAATTCTCATAAGATCTTCTTGATTGTTGTTCACAAAGTCTGTGATCGCCGATCGGTATACAATATTATTTTATATTTTTTATACATTTTAAGGATGTTTTCACTTATCACATGATAGCAGCATGTTATGCATGATTTAGTTGCACCATATCATGATTTTTTTGGCATTCTTTACACATTATACTTAGGAGGAACGAAATAGTGACAAGCATGCGTTATGCAGATATTTCTTTGTATTTATGTTCATCTATGAATTATATAAGAGTTATCCCTCTCGTGATTGCCAACTAATACGTAATATTATTTTGTACTCTTCAGACATTTTAAGGACGACTCATTTGTCACACAATAGCAGCATGCTACACTTAATTGGGTGCACCATATCTCATGATTTTTGGTATTCTTCACACATAATACGAAACAGCGACAAGCATGTGTTAGATAGATATTCCTTTGTATTTACTTTTGTCGATGAATTTTATAAGAGCTATAGCCCTTTTGCAATTGCCAATCAGTATGCAATGTTATTTTTCGTACTTTCCAGATGTTTTAAGGATGTTTCACTTATCACATGATCGCAGTATATTATGCATGATTTGCATTCACCACATCTTATGATTTTGTTGGTATCTTTTACACATTATACCCCAGAGAAATGAAACAATGACAAGCATGCATTATGCAGATATTCCTCAATATTTATACTCATTGATGAATTTTCGAACTGCTAGCCCTCTCATGATTACCAACCGATATGCAATTTTGTTTTGTACTTTCTAGACGTTTTAAGAATGTTTCGCTTATCACATGATAGCAGCATGTTGCATACAATTTGGATGCACCACATCCCATGATTTTTTTGGTATTCTTCACATATTATACCCAAAAGAAGCAAAACAATGACAAGCATGCATCATGAAAATATTCCTTAATATTTACATTCGCCTATGAATTTTATAAGAGCAAGCCCTCTCGTGATCGCCAACCAGTATGCAATATTGTTTTATACCATCCAGATGTTTTCAGGATGTATCGCTTATCACATGATGGTAACATGTTTTGCATGATTCGAAAAAGATCAGCTGTGTGCTAATTTCGATGCATTTGTTGTTCTCCTATGATTACATGAACAACTAAATATTTTCCAAGCAAAGCCCAGAATATGAGATAAGTATCTCAACAGGCAAGATGTTACGTAAGTAATTTTTTCATGCACTCCTAATATTTTAAATAGATTTTTTTTTTTTTTTTTTTGATATCGAACCTCAGAATTCCAGGAAAAGAATTTAAAACACTACTTAAACAATACAACATACCATTTATCTCATGAACCCCAGAATCATCGTTTGTAACTATATAGGCTTGTTTGGTTCGCGGAAAAAGAAGGAAAAAAGTGTGGTCAACAAAAAAGTAATTAGATGACTCTTGTTTGGTTGGAGTTTTCAAAGGAGAGAGATAAAAAAGTTGTATTCCTATGAAAATATGATTTCCACATTTCATGGAAAAGTCCTTCCCATGAGGCGGAAATCACTTCATTTTTATTTTTTTCCAAAAAGACCCTTCAACATTAAAGAGGCATTAAAAACCTAATTTTTATTAAAGACATAATAAAAATTATACATAACTTTTTCAGGAAAGTGGATGGCCAACCAAATATAAGCACTTTGGAAATTTGTCACTTTTTTATGGTCAACCAAATATGCCAAAAGTACTTTTCTAGTTATCTTTTTTTAGAAATTTATTTCTCAAAAATTATATTCTTAGAAGTGAAAATGCTGCCTGTGAATCAAATGAACCCTATATTTAATAAAATGCAACGTCTTTTAAGTCAAGTTGACCCGCGCGAGGAACAAGCCGGACGGTCGCCGACACCTGTCCCCCAAACGAGAGATATGGACACATGCTGTTCGTGCCCCGCGGAACATGTTACCACGGTTCATCATGGACTCGTCCTGCCCTCATCGATGGCCTAAAAAGCTCGGGAAGAAAGCGGAGTACAGAATCGGTGGGGTTGGGAGCCGTATCAACCTCGGCGAATCCTCCTCTGGTTGCGCCCCGCCCCACATCATTCCCCGTGCGACCAAATCCCTCTCGTTTCCCGTGCAAGCCCGCATCATTCCACGTGTATCCATTCGCACATACACATAAATATAAATATATCGTCGGCATCATGTCACATGCGCAGTCTGATATTATCACCACCTCCACGCCCAATGCTTATGGGAACACTGACATTCTAATGTCCATAACCTCATCATGGCCGTCACAGATCGAGTATTTCTTAGCCGTATGATTCCCCCACTCCTCGGTTATGATTAGCGGGGATTCCATCACGGTGGTCCCCTGCTTTCAGTATATATGTATTGAGAGTGCATCTGTAATCGTTGCGTGTTCTCGGAGTTTACGTGGATTCCAGCCAAGTTTTTACGGACGGATTTGGCAGCCAGGTTAAAAAATATAATGGTCATTATAATGTATTATTTTTTATATTTTATAAAACTAAATTATAATAATAGTTATTTTCAATTGTATATTTTTTTGAATAAAATATATTCTTGCTGAAATTTAAAGTTTTGAGATCAAATTTCCGTCAAAGGTGATTGCACATTTTAAAATAATAATATTTTTTTAATTTACTAAAAGGTGAATGGAAAATAACATTGTTATTTTGCATTATTTTTTGTTATGATACTCTATTGTAATGGTCAATAATAGTTTTGGCAAGGATCCATCGTAAAGACATAATATGTTATTTAAATCTTCACTATAGCTCTTATTTTGTTGAGTTTAGGAGTTATTTGTATTTCTAAAGTGCATGCTGAGCAACTAGAATTAAGAATTGCAATATGTTAAGTCTAGTAGGTTCATGTCATGTTGAAACATAGGTGCTAAATAGAATTCAACCAGGATACATAAATGCATAAAATGCAGAGTTATTTAGAGGGGCATGTGGGCCCTAATTATCTCGAACAAGAATCGACGGCATAAGAAGTACAAACCAGAGAGTTTTAGGAAGATATAGCTGAGCATGAAGCTATTGTTATTAGGTTCACTAATGACCCATGCAGGTCCCATTCAGCATGTCCATCTCTAAGTAATCCGATCATTTGAGATTTAAGAAACATCTTCATTTAAATTACATCCCTTGGCAAAATATGCAATTTGACATTATATGCTTCATAGATCTAAGAAATGTTTAGAAAATCAAATATCAAAAAGCGTAATATTCTCTTATTCAAGATCGATAGTTTAGAAAAATTATTTAAGCTTTTGAGCATGCATGTAATGTGTGCGCGCGTGTATACATACATATAACATAGTCTGGCTTCGCTTTGTTCAACCTAAAGCATTCATTTTTTGTCAATCTAATTTGGTGAAGCTGCAACCTTATTTACCCAGCCACTTTGCAATTCAACCTGGCTATTGTCAAAGTAAAGCTGGTAACTCAAATATTGACTTAACTTGAAAGGTTGATGCTGTGAGGGCATAGTTCGATTTTACAGATGTTGATACAGGCTTCTCTGACACCATCTCAAGCCCTTTGATGTTCTCATAAACAACAAAGTAATGGGCAAATTATAAAATAGAAACCAAATATCGAAGCATAGGGCAGACAAAACGAATCTATTCACTTCATGTGTAGACTAATTTTGAGGAATAAAGTTGCTAGTCCAAAACGTTTTAGTGCGCACACATATAAACAGTTTTTTATTCCCCAGATCAAAATAATAATTGTGAATGATGTTTCCACCATTGCATATATAGAAGAAAAAGATCCAAACTATTTACCAGCTTATTTCCAGGGAGCACAAATACCAAAATTAAGGACAAGTCTCTATTTCAGTAGCTAATTCACTTGTCAATCTATCTGCCCGATCATCTTGTCCACCAGCAAAGTTGTACACTCGAAAAGCCAATTGAAAGGCCCTCCACAGCATCTTTGACAGGCCACTTTTGGATTTGGCTTCTTCCTTTGCTTCTTTGCTCTCCTATAATGACAGCCCGAATCACTAAAGATTAGTTAAAGCTCATCACAACCTTCTGTTGCCATGATAAAGACATTACAAATAACTTTTCTTGTAATTTAGAATTCATGCTTGTTGATGTTTTATTCGAAGGTGTTTCACTAATTGCTTGAAAGTGTTCAAGCTCCATTGTCATTTATTATTGATATTGGAAGCAATTTGATTGGTAAGCATTGAACTGAGTGGTTAATAGGTGGAAAACAGTCCTAATAAAAACGGGTAATACAAGTCATATGGATATGAATGCATTGGACCAAAAACTTCATCACCATACCTTAAGTGCCATTTCTATGCAATTTGATGATAAGTCGACCATAGATTCCTTAATCCGTAAAAGAACACCAAAGTCAAAATCAATATTATGGATCTGGAATCGCTTGGATTCTTCATCTTTGGTACGTTCTATCACATCCACTTCTTTCTTTATCTATAAGAAAAATGTAAACTAGTCAGAATAAAATTATGTGGATATTTGATCAATTGATATTATTCATTAGCATTTTATGGAATTACCTTATTGAAATATGTTTCAACCTTATCAAGTTGTTGGGCAGTAGGAGATGCCAACTTCCAGCTCTTCAGTGTTGTGATTATTGCATCCAACTTTACATATAACGCTGCAGCCATTCTTATGTTCTCCAGTTTTTTAGAAGGGAAGCCTTCAAATCTAGCTAACACCTGCAACAACCAAAGATATTGCAACTAGGTAAGCCAGAAGAATTTACAAGGCAAACCATGGATGTATACTGCTACTATTCATCGAATGTTACATTTGCATGTTGCACTACCTGTGTTTCATCAGTCAGTTTTCCAAGATGTTGCTCAACATGCTGATGAAATTTCAATAGCTCAGTCATGTCCTTCGTTCTGAAAGAATTAATGGCAGACTTTGTCTCCATAATTGTTGCTGCATACTTTTGAGCATCTTCTTCAATTTGCTGAAAGTAAGCTGATCTGATAGTACAAGACAATATAAGATGTCAAAAACATCAACCAAATTCTGGAGACCAGTAAAATTAAGATGCCCCTCCCTTTATACAAAAGACTCAAAGGTTTGGATATACAGACCTTTTTGTCATCTCAGCTAATGCATCGGCCATTCCTTGAGCCTTGTTACCACTAGAGCCACTTCCAACTTGACTCTTCCTTCCATCAGATGTTCTACTATTTAAACTAGACCCCTCCACTTTTCCCTTCAGAAGTCTATATAGATTTCCCATTTGGGATGATCTTTTCAATTTGGTATTACTTCTGGCACGTAGTGCTTTTGCTGCACCTAGGGAAGGAGGTGGTGGGGGTGCTGATCCTGGTTTTGCTGCACCTAGGGGTGGAGGTGGTGGGGGTGTCGATCCTGCTTTTGTTGCACCCAAGGGAGGAGGTGGTGGGGCTGCGGATCCTTTCAGAGATGGCAAAGGTGGCGGTTGAGTTGATAATGCAATGGGAGTTGGGGGTGGCAATGGGGTTGTTAATGATGCAAAGCTTTTTGGAGGAGGAGTTGGTGCAGATATATTGTATGGAGTTGGAGTTGGAGTTGGAGTAGATGATAGTTGTGCAGGCCCTTCTAGTAGAAAGATAGCTGGTGCTGGTGACATGGTTTCTTCTGCCGATGTAATGGATGATGGTGGTGAAGCAGAGGATGGTTGTGAGATCAACATGGTAGCTTCGGAAGGTTTATGACTATCAGCTTGATCATCATCATCTATGGTCATGGCATATGCAACAGGCTCTATTTCCATTTGTCGATGGTTAAGTGATTGAAAGAACATGGGTACTCCAGGTAGGATCATAGGCGATGGTGGTGGTGTAGGAGTTGGTGATGGAAATGGAGCTTTCAAATGCAAGAAAGGCATGGTTTGTGAGATCAGTATTGCAGCTTTAGAAGTCTTGTTACTATTTTCCTCACTGTTTTTGCTAAGGTCATTTGAAATTGATCCCAAGTTCATCGGCAGATGCATAGATGTTGGTGTCGAGATAGGTGTGGTAAAATGTGAAGTTTTACCTCCATAACCATGATAATTATCGTCCCCTATTTCAGCATAAGGAAACGGCTTTATAATCATCGGAGTGTCTGGGGAGTCCAGTTCAAGGTCATTAGCCATCTTTTCTGCTTGGTGTGAAGGTTTGGAGCTCTGATCAGATATGAGAGGAAACATGTGGAAGGAAAGATGCTTGACATCTAAGGGCTTCAATTTTGCCACTGCTTGAAGTCTTAAAGGGCGAAGTAGAGGTGGCAGGTAGGTAGTGTTTGAGAATTCCTTGGGACTTGAGTTACATTTTGATGGTTGTGGGAGCGCTGGAGTTGGTGTGACTGGATTGTTACAATAGCATAACTTGCCTTGCCCACCCTCAATCATAGGGATATTAATGGAGCTCTTCTCCATGAGATCAAACACTGCTTTTGCTTGTGAGCTCATGTAATCCAGTCTCTTAAGGACTCCTTGACCTATAATAGGATATAAATTTGTCACTAAAGGTGAAATTGCTTACTCATAACATTTAGTTGTGTCTGTAGCCATCTAAAAACAAATAGAAAAACTGCATACCAAGTTGTTCGAAACTAAAATTTTTCAAGTCTACCTCCTCGAATCCAAATTTCTCGGACTGATTGCATTTTTCCGACCAACAATTTCCAGCAAATTTGAGGGCTTGGTAGAGATGGAGTAATATCTGTAATATTTTTTGCTTCAAAGTTAATTATCATTTTATAATAAGTAAAATACCAAGTTAAAACCTTCTAGGGCAAACTTAATTGCGTAATAACTAAAATAGTGAATTGTGAATACTAGCAACATTGCAAATCAGCATGCATATATATATATATATATATATAATGTCTCCAAGCATATGCATGTTTATGTAATTAAATATGAATTTGCATGGTTATACATGCGGTAAGCAATTACATATTGTAAAAATGTAATTTCATATGCGCAAAGTATATTGATGCATGTGTGTTTCTTTGAGGTGTTACTTGAATGCACTACAGGATAAACAAGTAGGTTGACACTTTGCTAAACCTGATTTATACATTCGCGATCAACTTCAGAGATGCAAACACATGACATGCACTTGGGATACAATTTCTGTAGGTCCTCCAAAGTTTCCAGCAATAACTACAAGTCAAAATTAGAAAAGAATACATTAGTCCATTATATTCTGAAAAAAGGGAGATGGTTAAGTTATCAAAACCATGTCAAAGCAATGAAGCATGGTGAATGTAAACAATAAAGATCAGTTGTGAGAGAATTTTTAAGCAATACTGATAAAAGACTATAGGAAATAAAAGCATATCCATATCAAACTAACAATCAAGCTAGAAAGAGATTTTGTTAGTTAATAGAGATTAGCATTCATTAAATTAGTTTTGAAGTAATTTTTTTCTTCACTATCCAAATATCATCCCTATGATATTGTTTGGATCTTAGAGTATGAAAACAATAAGCTAAAGACTTACTATTTTCTTTGCCTTTTTTTTTTTTTGGTACTAAAGTTTTTCAAAAAACTTTATTTAATGGCATGATGCTATCATATTTTACTTTACTGTATTAGAGGCAGATGAAGTAAGCTGAATTTTTTCAAAAATAGTGAGGCAACATTTGCATGTGAGGACAAAGTACCCTTTTAGATGAACAATTTAGCTTTTCTGTTTCACAAATTTAATTTGTCAATTATTTTATGTAACAGTTACTATTTTCTATAATTTAAATGGTTCAAATTATAATAAATTATTAAAACTAGTTGAATAAAAATATTATGAAAAAGAAATATACCTAGATAATATAATATTACATATATGTTGTTCACTCTGTATAAGGATGGTTTGTTACAGAAAAATTACTATTGATAATGTATATCAATTGATTGAATGTTAATGAAACTACCTTTTTTTTAATGGTATAGAACCTCTACTTCACCATATTACTAATTGGTGTAGTCCGTATATTTCATAAGATATAGTTAATTATAGATATTCTACTAAATTAGAAAAAAAAGGGACAAGCTTAAAATAACTTGTAAGGAAGACATTATGAACTACCTAAAAAAAAAACTGTTGTAAGAGGAGGTAGCTTTTAATAAAAGAAATTATAGATAAAAAATAGTTGGAAGGATCTATTAATTATATTTAGTATTATAACTAATGGCATGTTATGAAAATAATAATAATGATAAATCATACATGTCGTGATCAATATTATATATTATAAAGTATTCCAAATAAACAACAACACTTTTAAAAAATTAAATCCCTTTAATTTTTTTATTTTAATAAAATTTTAAAGTCTAAACAAAAATATTGAGGACTTAATATAAAATGAAGAAATCAAATATAGCCAGAGATTGAATTGAAAAGACTACCCACAAACAAAGAAAATAACTAGTTCCAGAAAATTATAGTTTTCTTGCTTGGACGATAGCTTGAATGTAAATACGCAATTAAGCTTCGAGGTTTTATTGAAGTTCCTATCTTTCTAGTGGTCCAGTTTTAGAAAAGGATTTTATGAATAAACAACCAAATTGTTCAGCCAACTATCTGAATTATGATAGCCATCCTTGCAATAGATTGAAAAGATCGATATAAAAGATAAAGTAACCAAGAAGGTTTAAATCCTGTTTATTTATAGTAGATAAAAGATTTTCCTGCTGTATCTGTGTTACCAACACAAAACCTTTCCTTAAATGAGGATGTATTTATGGACTAGATAGACACAAGATGTCCTAGATAACATAAGCGCTGTACAATTCTTTCAAGGCCCAAGAAGTAGATGATTAGTACCTCATGCAATGTAACATGCTTATCTTGAGGAGGCAAATCAAGGACATCCCTGAGTTTGAGAATCTTGTCCCTTAAAACCCCTGTTAGTGGCGACTCACCCTCTCGGTTGCATGCATCGAATGCCAGACCTGCTAATCCCTTCTGCGACCGCGAATGCTCGAAAACCTTTTCTTCCTGGACAAGAGATGGTAGTTTCCAATCATGAACATATTTTTTGGTTCACATCCTTGCAATTCACTTCAACTAGGAGTTTCAAGAGTGCAGCACTCATTATCTTCAAGAAATTTTGATCCCACTCTGAATGCAGGACAAGGCCGCTGCTCACCTGAACCCATTGGCGACCAATGAATGACAGAGGTGTGGACTGAGGGCGATGGAGGATTGCAGGATGCATTGCTTTCCAGTTTCCTCCTCCTCCTCAGATTAAAATTCTTTTGCTTTTCTCAAGGCTGGAAGTGCTCAAAGGAAGGGTGGTAAGCTTCAGGCCATCTTCTCTTTGAATCCGGTTCACGGGCATGGGAGAAGGGGCGATCTTTTCAATTTTGGATATGGATTCTTGTGTCTAGAAGCTGTCAACACCAAACAAGTATTTTATCACTGCTGTGGTTCGAGGGAAATGCAGGCAAACGAATAGCAAAACAACAACATTTGTTGGAATAGATGATTCAGAATTGGGAAGGAGATGGAGGAGAATTAAGAAGGAAATAGTTTCTTGCCTCGGCATCCGTCACCAAGCGGCAACAAACAAACGGGGAGAAGCCACGGGAGGTGGTTCCCACCGTGCCTGGGAGCCGCGCTTCCTTGCACTTGGAACCGTCGCCCACCCGCCCGCAGCACCGGAATAGAGAACAACCTCCGCAAAACTTGGTTCTGCTACCAGCGAAAACCAGAAAAGGGGAGAGAATAAAATAGAGGAGAGTGGGAAAGAGCGGTAGGCGGAGCATCAAGGTCGCTGCATCAGCTTCCTGCCTACCTGACCCCATTTTTAGGAGCCTGAGTTGAGCCCCAGTTCTTTGACCACACGGATCATGCTATCAAGCATGGCAAAGGCTACCATTTCACCATTAGAAATTATTTCCTTTTTTTTTCCTTCTTTATATAATATCGCATGATGAATATAATACACACGCGCACCATCAAGGTAGTAGCACGGTTGGAACATGGCTAAAATTTTATCAAAGTGGCCTAAGTTCGAAATGCACGGGCGTCGATTAAATGTGGAGACCGGATGCCTCCCGCCTGGTTTGTCCAGTGAAGTCGTCATCTGATCTGCCGGTACTTAGGTGGTGCTGATGTGACGTATTCACACATGGATGGAGTTGCCACGCTGGTGGGCTCCATCATGGATGGAAAGGATATGAGTAAAAAATGTGCTACCCGTATTGAATATTCGGGTGAGGTTCTCCTCACCCTCCTCTTCTCTTTCCGTCTAAGCGCCAAAAAAAAAAAAAGAAAAAAAAAGAAAAAAAAAAAGAAAAGAAGGAGGATACATACTCACGAGGTCCAGGTGTAGGGTCTCTCATTCATATTTATATTAAGAACTAAACTAAATGCATGTATTTAGTATAGCAGATTTATAGTGTATGTGAGTTTGGATTAGGAATCCTTCTGCTATTGGAGGGGGACGCTTCGACTGTGATTAATTGGGTACTAAGGCAACCTCACTCTTTTGTTGATGGATATCTGGAGATTCGTCAGATAATATACTTCTTTTTGTGCTATGCATATCTTCTGAAAAATAAATAGTATGGTGTACCGGGTGGCTGTCTTTCATTGCAGATCATTTTGGTAGCATGATCTTGTTACATAGACTGCATTCCCTAGCTTCGAAATTAGGAAGTCTTAGTGCCTATTGTTTTTTAAAAAATATTTTTTTTAGCATATTTGCCCTTAAAATCTTCATGTTTTACAAATTAATTTATTTATTCATTAAATTTACATATTAGTCCCTAACTCCAGCTTGCCTATATTAACCAAGATGTGCTTACAAAATATCCAAATCATTAAAAAACCGAAACTCATTTTATGTTTTTTTTTTCCACACAGGACATATCCTAATGCATTAAGACTTTCAGCTTGTTGCTTGACTAATCTTGAACATGAGACAAGCGGACTCAGAAAATATTGCACAAATCTTGGATCGAGTACAGACAATCCCACTGCCCGTTCAATTTTTGTTTAGTTACAGTGCCTGTGTGCCATGGAACAAGCCAGCTTCAGGAGCTTTGTACAAGTAACCAGTAAATAAGCTTTCCTCATTTAAAGGATTGCTCCAGCTGATTTATGAAATGTAAGCCTTGACAAGCTCAGAGATATTGAAAGTTTCACCAGTCCTGGGACAAGTAACTCTGCCATCATTTTTGCTGGCCATTTCTTCAAGAGCCTGCATTACAATCAAAAGAGAAGCAACTGTCAACCTTTAAGTAAATGTTCCATTGCTTTATTTTAAAAGAATTCATGCCCTCAGAACAGTTCTTACTTTAGTGCTATATACATAGCCATTTGGCAGAACAAGTGGTGGGTTCTCTGTATCCATCAGCTCTTTGGTTATGTAGCAAACGAGCTTAGAATGGTGCTGCTTGGAGAACGGCAATGGTGCCGCTAATTTGCGGAAGCCCTCCTGCGATAGTGGGTCTTCTTTGGTACAACCCTCTTCAAAACAAAATCTTAACAAGGTCAAGCAAAAAACAGCAGCACAAAATAGGTCTTTGATGACACACTCTGCCAGGTCAAAAAATAAATTTGCATAATTAACAAAGTAGGAACAAAGTTCCCACTAAACTTTCTTCTTGATATAGCAAATATGTAATGAGGATACGGAGTCTTCAGGGCTGACAAGCCTGCTTGCAGATAAATATTCAGCAAGGGTTCAAGGGTCATGCCAAACAATCTACAAAATTCCTGCTTGAACTGCTCAACCAGATAGTCCCACTGCATTGGCTCAAAAAGAACCTACAACCCAGATAACATCATATTAAGGTAAAATACCAATACTAAAAGGATCTCTATTAGACTGTAATACAATGATTTATCATAGATATTTATAAAACAAAAATGTTTGACCCAAATCTTCCTTGCCAATATATGTTTTTGTTATAAACAAAACCCCAGCCCTTTAAAGGGTGGTAGCAGATTTATTGAAGGCGTGCCTAGGCACAAGGTGCAGGCCAAGCCCCACCCCAAGTGCCTTGTCGGTAGTGAGGAAAGGTCCCTTCAGAGTGGCACACAAGACTCAAGGCACATGCCTTGTTGAGGCTCTAAGGCGCACGCCTTTCCCATAAAGCTCAATCTGTTGATTAGATCTTAGGAATAAATCTCAGCCATTAATCAAAGTTCCCCAATTAAAAGACCAAGAAATTAATTAACTAGCTGATTCAGCAATGGAAAAGGAAGGGGGGTGTGGAAGTCCAAAGAGACCTCACTTCATCAAGGAGTGTGCCTTGCATTGCGTCTTGCACCTAGGTACCAAGAGACCTTGGTGCCTCAGTATGTCTTAAGCCTTCAACAACTTTGGGTGGTAGATAGAATGAGTTAACCCAAACAATTTTAACTTTCATCTTAAAAGAAACTGATCCATTTAAAAAGATGAATTTAAGTCCAATGAAAGACTAAGAGGAAAAAGAGAAGCTATCAAAGAACTTTCATTCAACATCTAGCAATTTCATGGTAACCATGACACACCTGCTGAAGTGTTCAGGAACCTTATCATCAAGAGTTCCAAAACTATGATAGGGACGAATCTTTCCATCTCTAAATAAACATTTTATGAATGACTTATAGTGGTTAGCTATATGATCAAGAACAAGAACGTTAAAACTAGAGATTCTATCAAAAACGAGCTTACCATCTCCCCTAGACGTATGGTTTTTATGTCAGCCAAGATCTTAGCCGAGATATTAGTATGCTTCAGTCTTAAGAACCGACAGACAAGATATCAGCTCTTATTATATGGCAAATATAAACCAATATATTCCAAGATGTCACCAGAATGATACTAATATATCAGCCAAGATCATATCCACAATCTTATCAAGTTCTTCCACATCACTAATTATTAAAACCAATGCACAAAACAATAGTAAATCCTCTATTATATTAGCTGATATTTTGATATTTTGGTTGCTATACATTGCCTAGACATAGTGATATCTCAGCGAATAATAGTTCTTTCAGCCTTCCAATCTGTTCAAGACATACTGGTTTTTTGTTCGCATTGGAACTGATTGCCATAATGCCAATGTGCAGTCCCAAGCATGGATGAGAAAGGTAGAGGGTTGATATCAAATTGACAGTCATTCATAAAAATATATCAAAATATGAAATTGATCTACATAAGCAATACTTTGTGAATGAGGATCTCATAAAGTAGATCCCAAATAGATGAAAGGCTTGATGGATATGGCTATCGGCATTGGTTGCCCACCAAGTTAATGACATCTTGGAACTTAAAATCCTTATATAGCCATTTAGTTCATCCAACTTTAATACCTTCATCACCATCTCTCTAACTTTTTTAATGGCCATCAAGGACAATTTCTGAGCTCCTTTCTAACATAAGGCACAAGATCATTCATACCACATGCTTGTCACAAAACGACATCCCTTTTTCTATTTCTTCTTTTTCCCTTTAATGTCCAAAATAAAGTTGCTATGCTTTCCATATTTCCATGCAATGGCTAAAGCTGAGAGGCCAATGCATAGAACACATATACAGAGAAGCTATAGAACTCGGGAGCTCCAGATATAATAACTACATTTTCCTTTTATTCAATAAATAAACTAAATGAAACAAAAACTAAACAGAATAAATTCAAACTTCTGACAGAGAAAGCAGCGAGACAACTAAACTACATAAAATATAGATAATTGTTTTTTAAACAGCAAGACAGCAGAGTATCTGCCTATTGATATTAAATTATACATTGACCAGAGAGTAGGACTGACCTTGTAAGCTGGACATTCAGTATTGCTCCTGAAAGCCAAAGTTGCCATAACACGCTGCAATTCCTTCATATAAGTTGCTCCCCAGGGCGCAAGATACTTCCGAGCATATTGTATGGCCCGCAAGTTGTTGTCAGCTCTTACCAGCTCTATGAACTCCTGAAGCCTCAATTGAAACTCAAGTTTACTCTGCAATTCAATGAAATGATATTAGTATACTTGGGCTTCACGAACTTGGCGTCCTAATATAAGTAGCAAGCAGTTATTCCATCTACAAACTTGCCAGACTGCCAACTACTGGAACTTCTAACAGAAACAAAATGGGGATGTTTTCTTGCAAGAAGCTAAGCAAGGACACCATACAAGCAAGGACACCAATATCAAGCAAAGACCCTTGAGGGAGCCCTCTATTTTAATCAATCTCTGGATATTTGAATGCTTTGCTCCATGGCCACTTTCTTTCTATTTTCATTTGTACCACATGACCAATAAAAAAGGCTTGAAAAATCATAACAACAAGCCTGTATCAACTGTTTCCAATTATGTACAAGACTCCAAAACATATCCACTTAAATAGAAAAAGAAGTTGCAACAAAATCCTCCAACAGAATGGCCAAAGTGGGTCTACCTAGGACAAGAAAAACATTAAATCCAGGCCTATAAAAATTCAGGCAGGGGTTCAGAACTGCATGAACTCAAAGTTCAGCATGCGATCCGGATGAACTGTCCAAACTGACCGGGCTTACTATGACTCAAAACTGAATTTCACAGGAGACAGGAAGCAACCTATCTTTAGGTCAGTCATTAGGTATAACAAATGCAGAATTTCAATATTAAAAGAACTCCTTAACAGTGTATCAATATCTAAACCCTTACAGCAATCTATAACAAAAATCTTAGAATCATGACCATAAGAATAATTGTTCGGTAACCTAAGAGCATGAAAGATAGAGAGAGAAACAGAAAGAGAGTGAATATCTTCATACTAGATCATGATTCAAATGTAAAACAATCAATATGCAGGACATGAGATCATAACAATATGCCACACAACGTGGTGGATCATAGACATGCAACCTCTTTTCTGATTCAAAATAACTGGCTTCCCCCTGAATGAAGTGAAAGATAAGGAACGTAGAGGCAAGTAGAAAAGGCATATGCAAGAAAGAGGTGTAACAGCATGCCAAGTAGGTAAGCAAGGTGATTGGGGACAGGCAGAAAAGCAGATGGAGAGTCGATTAGAGACAAAGATTCTCACATTCTCACAGTTCTATTTCAACTAAAATCCTACCACAACCAAATCCATTCAACGTAAATTTTAATTGAAATTTGAAAGTTTCTTTGATAGTGTGAACATTCCCTTTCTGTACCCACCTTTCCTTTTTCTAGTCAAAATCTAAAAAAGCACCAATGTAGTAGTTTTAACTTCCAATTAGAAGTAATTAAGCAACAAACTATAGCAAAAATTAAGCATCAACAAGTTCAGCATACCTTAGATTTCTTCAGCCTGGACTTGTTCTCTGCGCACCAAGCGAGAGCAGGACCTACCTCCTTATTTTGGAGAGAATCAATTACCTTTTTTGCTTCAAGGAAGACATCAATATCAACAAGATCCTGCCATAGATAGGTATACAAGGTTAATAAAGTCAAGTGTAACAGCCATAAGTGTAGACAGAAGAGATGGAACATTAAAATCATGGCCAAGATAGAAAATATATGGCATATTCTTCAAAAAATGATTAGAAAGGTTGAAAGATTTAAAAATTCAAACTGAATAGAAAGTTTGCATGGCCTGATCATAATTCTGAATGTCTAAGCAATTTTTAATCTGGCTCTTTGCTTCTTGCTCAAAAAAGAAGATACCCAACTGTTACATCCCAAGTTTCTTGATTCAGATAAAAAGGAAAAATGGCTTTTGCTAAATTGTGCATATCACATCTCAAAAATTGCCCATGCTCCTGTCGTAACTCCATTGTGGACATGAATCCTCAAGCTTCTATTACAAAATTATCCAAAGATTTATACAGTTCTAAGTTCTACAATTATCTAAACTTACAGAGTCAGTGAATGAGTGGAAGAGAGAGAGAGAGAGGGGTCTCTCTGTGTCTATTCTTGTTTCGAACTTCCTAACTCATATTTTCTTTGTATAACTGTGTCCTTTCCAGCTTCAGATCATCATTTATGCTTGTTTTTTTTTGTCATATACAAAAATCCTGCCTTATTTTTGGAACTCAACAAGATGGCAGCATCCCAAATTTCAACCTACCTTACATTCATGGTGGACACATCGCATTTGACTAAACCAAAGAAACAATATTCTCCAAACTTTAGGAAAAAAATATTCTCAGTAAAAAAACAATCAAGAATTATATATTTATTAACTTTATGATGTGTTGACAGACTAATCACAACTAAATCAAGAAACATCTATGACTTACAGACTAATGATGCTACATTTTCGCGGTAGAGGTGTTATTTTGCTGTTGCTTATTGTTCTTATCTCTCCCAAGCTTGTTTTGACATGAATGCATGAATCAATATTTTGACTATCTTGCATTCTTTATTTTTCTTAATTGTTTATTTTTACAAAAATCTTTTCAAACTTTTGGCGAATTTTCTGGATCTTCTCCAAAATTGAAATATTTACCACCTGTGACTATGGATAGGACAAGCCTTGTTAAGTTATGATCATGCATAAGATCTCACTTGGATAAGAGATGAATATTTTAATTATTAACTAGAATGCAAATATCATAAGGATCTATATAAAAAGGATCTGTTATGGAGCAGCAAGTAGAGAATCATGCTCTTGACTTAATTGTGACCACTTATAATGACCACTAAAACACACAAAAATATCAGCTGGAGTAGAGAATTCTCTTTCATATATTCACTTCCAATTTTTATGAGTACTCTAAGAAAGCTTCCTCCATAAACGGCTATGATATAACACCGTATCCTTCAACCCCCCATACGTCACACCACCATCTAAGACCTTATTGTCAAAACACCTCATCACTAATTGACCGACCCACCACAGGGAGGAAAATCAGTTTATATTGATCTTACATTTGAAAAAACTGAAAAAAGGAGAACCACTAAGAAAACCCTTTTCCTATTGATCTAAAGAGGGATAAGAAGAGAAGAGAGAAAAGAAAGGTAGCTCAACTACCATAACCAATGAAAACACATATGGTCTTGGGAACATGATACAATAATTGTACATACATACATATATACATATGCATAGCTATGTATGTATATGTAATATATATGTGTATGCATGTATATGTCAAGGTCAAAACCCTACATAATTCCAAATCCCTATACGAATAAAATTTCCTTCCTCAAAGCAATTGAGTTGCTTCCACAACAATGTCTCCTGCAGATTGTGTGTTGATACAGGCTATTTAATATCTACCACCATTAGCAATTAAGGTCATCAGTACATTCTCCTTGTCACATCCATTTTCATCTCTAGTGATACAAGTTCAACAAAAAAGTACAACAGGGGAAGGAAAATTAAGTTTCAACACATGCTAGGGTGAGTGAAGAGCACATGAAGGTTACACCTCAAATGAAAAGGGACAAGCAGAAAGAGAGTAGAACAATTTAAACATTGAGGTAGTAAAGGGAAAGAGGAACAGCATGAAAGAGGGTGATGTAGATCTTATAGGAATAGACTTACATGCTTTACAGATATGAAAATGAAAATATCACAGCTATTAAAAAATTATGCAGTAGATAAAATCCCCAACTAAAATATCTATATGGAGAGAATCATCATTCAGTGTAGAAAAACAATCAGTAGGAAGAAAAAGAAGAGAAAAGGAATGAAAAGAGCACTCATCTCTGCATACACATTTTGAAGTTAAAGCATCATATCATTCATCCTAAAATGCTATTAGCCCCATCATATACAATACCAGACCAAACCGCCTAGTTCGGTTGGTATCGTACCGTATAGACCACAAATCATAACGGGTTTTACTGAGCCCCAAGTATCCTTACTAGGCCAAACTGCTCGCAACCAAGCATTTCTGCGGGGTTCAACTAAGGGTCTGGTTCAGGCCTGATTAACCCTTTTTTCTTACTAATTGAGGGAGACAAGGTCACCATACCCTTTTCCCCTCTGTTTCACACATGAGCAGTGTAAGAGAGGAGAAAGAGGGGAGGAAAAGGAGAGAAAAAGAAAGAAGAGGAGAAATCTTGAACGTATGAGGACCCCCCTAGTACTTAGGAACATCATCCTATATTGGATCATATCCTCCTATGCGGGTTATGGACGCATGGCATGCCCTCTAAGTCTTCATGTTCCCGCCGCTATCATCCTTCCCAGCCTTTATCAGACTGTGGATAGGATGTTGCATAATTCTTTTTTGGATTTCCACCACTATACCTGATAGAACAGCAAAATCAATATAGCAAACCAATATAGACAGCCCACCAGGATACTGGGTGGGCACAATACCAAGGTCGGATCAAGTCCCAAGGCCTGACTACAAACATGAACTAAACGTGTATGATGAACATAGACACTCGACTTCGAATTAAACATATACATGTATGTTGAAATTCTAATTTTTTTAATATAAGTATTTTATATTTTCAATATTATAATTAGTTAATTTAACATATATTATATAATCATGTTTCTTTAGGGCATGAAACATGAAAAATTAAGTATACTACAAAGTATGTTACATTTAGCATGAAAAATAAACTTAGAAAACCCTATTTTCCACATAAAACTAAATAAAAGAAAGCTTAAAACCTTGAAAACAAAAACAAAAAATAGATTTTTTTTGCCCGTATAGGTTGGTATGGTACGTTATAGTACCTATCACACTGTATTGGTCTCCTGTTAGTATGCAATCCGATATCGAGATTGTGAATCTTGATTACCCCATCAAACTTTTCTGGTATGAGTTAAGATTTCTCCCTGAACTTTAATCTAAAGGGAAGAAAAGAATGGATAGGATATTGGGAAAAATAATGTAAATAAGCTAACATGAAAGTGCTCGTCCATCTCATATTGGCCGTTTGCAGCTAATCAACCCCAAAATATTGCTATCCAACTCCCCATTGGACAATGTAGTACATCTTTCTTATCAATCTTATCCACATAATCTGCAATCCAAATTGCCTTTGTCCATTTTAGAAGGGTGTGGCATTGAACTGGGGACCAACTAGGCCTACACTGGTTTCCTCCTAGTGTGCAATATACCTTTAGTAGTGATGATACCATAAAAGCAAGGATCCAAGCATGCATCTTAATACCTTCACATCTTAGTAGTGGCGACACCAAGGATCCTTCATTACTTAAATGATGAACCAAAAAAAAGGTCTAGGCTGCACCACAGCTTCTAATCTCAACTCTATATCAAGATATGGCTAATAGTCTGTCTAAGAAAAAGAGAAATCACTTTAAAACCCTGCCAGACCTAAACTATGGCCAATCACCCACTTTTTTCCCCTATTGTATGCACATTTTTTACATTTGAGGAGAACTCAACTCTAATCAATCAGCCCATGTCCATGTAAAGGGCAACTTAGGACAACTTTGCTTTTTGTTTTCTTTTTTCTTCCTTTTTCTGAACTTAAAGAATACCTTTATTGCATCCGCAACAAAAAGCATGGGTGTCGCCTAAATAAAGTTTGGACTCTCATCATAGAATTACTATCAACTTAGGAGAAGTTATGATCTTGATACGAGCACTGCCTTGCAGCCCACGCTTGTTTGATAGATTACCAGCAAAAAATAATAATAAACCTCAAGATGGCAACATGACCACGTCTTAAAATCCTAAACAAGATATTTTATTGAGTTTGTCAATCCTAAGCTTATTGATGCCTTTCTTTTGTGTAGGATTCCTGGTTATGAGTCCCATAGAAGAACTACTTTCATAAATGTACAATGACATCCATAACATACGACAGATGTACAAAATAATCTTGCACTATATCCATCACTTCTTTGCTGCTTCGCTCTATATCATCAAAAGAAGAACCTCTCCAGCTGCATCTTCAGCAAGTCAATATGCTTATCCCTTCTTACGCGAGGTTACAATCATGTTTTGTTCCTATGTTTCATGGCTTTGGAAATACTGACCAAAGGTGCCACATCTCCATATCACAAGTCAACTTTGGACCTCTTGTAGTTGTTGACTCGATGTCTAATTAGTCTCAAAAGCTTTCCTTGAGCTTAAATTTTAATTAGGATATAAATGTTCATAATGACACCCAAAAGGGAAAGCATGCCATTGCAGCTTCCACTTATTCAGCAATATGGCATGGTACTCTAAAGCCAATCACTTGACGGCTACAAAACTCAAGCCATGTTGACAACTTGAAGACGATACTTTATTTCGGAACACTATATTCAGTTTTTACCTTGATCAAGGCAATGAAACGTTATATCAACTATAATACCTGGGAAAAAATCTCTCTTCTAAAAGGATCTTCACTCGTTTGAAGCGACCCCTTCATATTGTTCATATTGCCTATGAATTCTTCAATACAACTCTACCACATATGAGTAACCCTTTTTAACTTCATCATACATAAAAGCTTTAGACCCTCCATCAATTGACCCTATGAAAATAAGTTGCCTCCACCAAAGTTAGTAGACTTAGTCAAGGTTCACTGACTTGGTGCCAAATCTCGAATCGATACCATCCTATTATAATATCGGTATGTCTGGTATGGAAGCCGATTTAGCGTACTAAGTGTCAAAGTGGCACTGAGGTGGTTCGGTACTGGTATGCGGTATAGGAGGCATACCAACATTCGATACGTCGAACCGGCCTCCGCACCGGGCGTGCCGACATAGTAACAGGGTGGCACCGGTATGGGCCTGGTATCAACATAGCGTATCCTCGCTTTTGCGACCTTTTTTATGACCACTAATATTAACATCTTATATACAACAAACAAGTTCATCAACATCAATTTTCACATGACTCCATAACAATGTACTTCTGTAGAACATTGAATACATACATTGTCATTCTTCTAATAGTGGCATCATGGAATCAATTAGATTTGCTACTTTGGTACGATTTGATGCAATCTGACTTCTAGATATTATGTCCAGCATGTGCACCAGCAACCCATCTATTTCTGACTCTGATTATGTCCAAACTTTCCAAACAATGAGAAAAATGCATCAGCAGCAAAGATAATATCAAGTTTTTACATTGACAGAATCAAGAAATGGCACTGATCGACAAATACTAGCAAATTAACAATGTAAGAAAAATAAACAATCACATACATAACAAGTGAAGAGAACAGGCCAAACTCTTCAGAAAACGAGTATCAGAGCTACAAAAGGAGGAGAATTAGTCCCAAAATAATACCTGAATATTGCTTGTCTCAGCAAGCTTCTTGGCGGTATCGTAATACGACATCCGCAGCATATAATCGACCAGGATGCGCTTCAATCTCGTGTTGCTCCACTCGGTCAAGTTTTCAACGTCAATTGAATCCAGGTGGTCCAGCCGAGCCCGGCATCTCTGGGCCTGCAAATTCTCCGCCCTGCTCCCTTCTTCCAACTGATTAAAGAATCCAAATTACTCATAAATCCAATGCAAGAAGGCAAAAAGAAACTAACAGGTAAAAAAATTTAAGGAGAAGGTTCGAAATAAAAAAAAAAGAAATTGGGTTACCTTGCGCTTGAGGCCCTGGAGGCGGGAGACGAGGGAGCTGAGGTGGTTGACGGCGTCGTCCCGGGACATGGCATCGGAGCGGTCGGCGACCTCGGCGACGCTTGAGAGCACGGCGGAGACCTCCTTCTCGGCGCAGCGGTGGTGGGCGCGGATCGTCTTCTTGAAGTGCTCCAGGGGGACGCGGAGGAACTGGTGCTCCAGCTTGAGCGACTCCGCGAGCTGGAGCATCCGCGAGGAGGGCGGCGACGCCGCCGCCGCCGCCGCTACTGCCGCCGCTGCGGGGGTGGAGGCGGTGGGGGCGGCGGGCGAGTCGCCGTTGCCCAGCGTCGACGGCGACTCTACGGCCATATCCATGTCTCCAAGGAGGGGCGGGAGGCGAGAAGAAGAAGCGATCGGAGAGAGGGAAGGGATTAGTATTAACAAAAAAAGGGATCGACGGCCATTCTTGGGGTGACGGTCGGGCTCCAAATATCACGGTCTTCGTTTTCTTTTCTCTCCTTCGGAGACATGAAATATTGAAATCAGATCTGTCTGAAGGCAATCATTGATGGGGAAGAAAGAGGTGAAGGATGCGGTGGTTTGCTTTTCTGCAAGATTCTCAACTAGCGGCGGTGGGACTTTTTTTTTTTTTCTTTTTTTGGGGTTTTCATCAAGAAAAAACGGTGAGAAAATGCCATGTGAATTAGGGACTGGCACGTGAGTTGCACGTGGATGCAAGTCGGCGCAGTGTTGCAACCAATTTTGGAGTTGGCAAAACCTAGCGTGGGGTAAAAGCCACTCCTTCTTCTCCATCCTCCGCGCCCCAACGCCGGCTTCCTCCAGGCTCGGAGTCGTCCAATCCACCCCCAAATCCTCCACCCCTCCGGCCATGGACGACGTCTGCGAGGGGAAAGACTTCTCCTTCCCTCGCCAGGAGGAGCGCATCCTCCAGTGGTGGAAGGAGGTCTCCGCCTTCGAGACCCAGCTGAAGCGCACCGAGTCCATGCCGGAGTACATCTTCTACGACGGCCCCCCCTTCGCCACCGGCCTCCCCCACTACGGCCACATCCTTGCCGGAACCATCAAGGATGTCGTCACCCGCTACCAGTCCATGGCCGGCCACCACGTTACCCGCCGCTTCGGTTGGGACTGCCACGGCCTCCCCGTTGAGTTTGAGATCGACACCAAACTCGGCATCCGCACCCGCGACGACGTCCTCGCCATGGGCATCGATAAATATAATGAAGAGTGCCGCAGCATCGTCACCAGGTATGTCAAAGAGTGGGAGGAGATCGTCGCGAGGACCGGGCGGTGGATTGATTTCAAGAATGATTACAAGACCATGGACCCCTCGTACATGGAGGGCGTTTGGTGGGTCTTTAAACAGCTCTATGACAAGGACCTCGTCTATCGAGGGTTCAAAGTAAGAAGAAGAAGATCTTTTGATGATTTATGGCAGCGTTGGAGACTTGATTGTTATCGTCTGTGCCTTTGTCATGCAGGTCATGCCCTACAGCACTGGCTGCAAGACCCCACTTTCAAATTTTGAAGCCGGGCTGAACTATAAGGTGAACCAAACCCCATCTTCTTTTGTTGTTTGTTCACAATCGTTTTCGTATTTCTCCTGTCTTCTTAATTTCTTGGGTTCATAGGATGTGCCGGACCCTGCTATCATGGTGTCATTTCCTATAGTTGGCGATCCCGACAATGCAGCTCTAGTCGCATGGACGACGACTCCATGGACACTTCCCAGCAATCTCGCTCTCTGCATCAATGCCAATTTTGTCTATGTGAAGGTTGATTACTTCTTTTCTGGAAACTTGATAATCAGCTTGATATGAAATCAAATGGTGACTTGTTGTGCATGCCCATTCTTGATGCTTATGCTTGACTAGTTCGACTGTCAGAGTGTTTCGTATGAAACCAGGATTAAGTGATAAATTTTATTTTAAAATATTTACAAATGTGCCAAATTGACAAAGAAAAAAGTGATTAGTGTTTATCAAGGTTGTGAAAAGGATTAGGCATGCCCTTTTGATTAGCGAACCCAAGATTTGCATGCCCTAATCTCATGCTACTGCAGATTTCTCTCTCTCTCTCTCTCTCTCTCGTCTCTTCTCTCTCTCTCTCACACGCACGTGTGCACAAACAAATGAACTGAGTTTTGAAGTTAAATTTGAACCAAGTTCAGGTCCACTAGAAAAAGTTAATGAAGGTGAAACTTAATAGATTTTCGACATCAAACCATCAAGGCCCAATATAGACCTTGATTCTTGTACACCTTCTTCTGTCATGCAAGTCCACAAGGAAAACCATCTTTCTAATTTCATTCCCCAAATTTTGGTTCATTTTTTAAATTCCAGCAGCCCATACTACTCAATTTTGCAGATCCTGATCTCATTAAATGTTAGAGGTATAAATCTTGTATCCGTTCTTGCATCATTAATCTGTTGGCTATTCTAATGACCGTTTTTGAATTCTTGTGGGGAGTGTTTCCATCGTGGTTCATTTATGGTTAAATATTTTATGATCACTGAATTTTTAAATAGTCATATCTGCACTAATGTGGTTGTTGTTCATCTAGTTGTCTGCGACTGTCATTGAATGCTTCATCTTCTGTTGTTTAATTGTCATTTATTATATCTATGGTTTAACTGCTTCTTGTCTTGTCATAGCAATTTTTCACATCTATCTTCAAATTATCAACCATCTGACCCAATTCAGTGCTTTATAATGTAACTGTTCTGTCTATGTTTCTTTTCTAGCCCACAAGAATATCTAACGAAGTTGCTCAATGATTAATCCCACTCTTTTCTCCTGGTTATCATTCTTTTCTTATACTCTTGATGCTTCATTCTTTCACAACATTTGTTCCCATGCAAAAAAGGAACCACTTAAGCTAGTGATTCAGCACCATGGATCATAATGTGTGATACCAAATTAGTGTAAACCAGACTGGTGAGATCTGGTTAATAGATTTAGATCTTGTTCTAATTTCTAAATAAAATTATGGTGTGCCTGAAGAAATACAGAGGCATCTCAATCCATAAATGTGAGAAGGGTGGATTTTAAAACCCATTTCCTAATTTATTTAGAAATCAAGTCCATGTTGCAATGAAGGTGGAAGACAAGAAATTTTATTGGAAATTTAATTCATGCTTACAGCATGCTGTTTCTTTTCTAGACATAAGGTCTACCTTATATTCTTTGATTTAGAGACTCAAAAAAATCTGTTTTTCTTGACTTGGTGATGTGGGATTCATCAATTAGGAATATGTGCCTTGATAACCATTGTGTTGCATTAGGTATGCGAGATGAAATTACTGCCCTTTATCGCCCAAACTGGAACTTCAGCACCAAAACAATGTTTTTATCTTGTCAGCCATATTATACCACAATCTGTTTACATATGGCTGTTACTTTGTTTCATCCCTCAGGTGGATTCTCTCCATGCCAATTTGCCAAATAAACTTTACCTTTTGCGGAAGTGTTTTGTGATAACTGAAGTTGTCATAACTAAGGCACTGCCTTTTGAAGCCCTTAACTGGATTCCCCTCACATTGGCAAAGATGTGATTTGGTAACTTAATACATTAATTTCCTGTCTAGCACCCATGGGTCTTGAACAGGAACCCTTGATCTCATATGATTTACCTTATCTATTAACATTATGTACAGACAAAATGGAGGTTGTACCTCACTGTTTGGAACAACATTTGTACCCTTAATATTTGGAGGGAGGGTGTGATTAACTTGATCCACTGGTCTAAGTTTAGAATGGAGTTTCGTTTGCATATTGGTTTTTTAAATGTTGCAGAGGTTTTCAGTCTTGTGGTTCTTTTGGGATCTTCATTGTTAGTTGTGAAAGTTGAGAAGTCAGTCGTGAGTCGTGACCATTCTGAGAGGAGGTGGATTTTACGATAGTGAGATTTGAGATTGCTGCATTTGATTTCTTAGCCCAGATATTTACATTATACTTTCTTATGATCATTGTGTACGCTTCTAGCATGTGCATCTTTTGCTAGTCATGGTTGGTCATAAACCGGTGATTGTTATTTGCAGGATGTGGCATACCAGCCCATTTGTCTTTGGCATGAATTAAAGATTTGAATATTCCTTTTGATGCTTTTTTTTGGAAAATAACATGGCTATACTTTTATATTTTCCTTGTTCCAAACTGCTTTCTGAAGGTTATGCTTTAGGTTTAACATTTAGCATATGCAAGTTAGCTTTCTTTTACTAGGGTCAAAATGATATATTGTTGAATCCACTACTATAATCTCTCTCATGTGCTTTTCCCCACACACTTTCTTTCTTTGGATCTCATGGTACCTTAAAATCATCAGGTTCGTGACAAGTTTTCTGGGGTGGTCTATATTGTTGCGGAGTCTCGAATCTCCGAGTTGCCCAGTAAGAAATCAAAAGCTGATGGACTAGTTGCATCCATGCAAGATTTGACACTCTCAAACTCTAAGAGTAAAGGAACCAAAGATGCAGAAGTTAAGAATAAACCAGATACTAGGTCATATGAATTGCTTGAGAAAATTTCGGGATCTTCCCTGGTTGGTTTGAGGTTTGTATCTCTTTTTCCTTGTCAAAGATCTTGTGTGAATAATTATATACTATCTCTCATTTCAATATCTTTTTGTTTATTCCTTTCTTTTTTTTATATTGAAGATCAATTTACTTGATGTGAAAATTAGACAATAATTAGATAAAAATAAGTCCAAAGGTGGAAGGAGAACCTATGCAAAAATAAAGTTTCTATGGGACAAGGAACTTCTTCACCCTTTTGCTCACTAGTTACCCATGCATCTTGATCTAGCACAGGGAGTGACCTGGGTAGAGGCATCTTTCAATGCCAACCTATTAATAAATGAATCTTGTTCATGCTATCTAGTGAGTAAACAAAAATGTTTAATTTAGTTTAAGAAAGACTTACTCTCAGAAGAAGCTACTCAACATTTAAGGGCTCATCTTCGATTTGATGCTGCTAGGAACTTCATAGCACATTTGTTAGAACTTTCTTCTCATAGTCTGGATGAATGATATATAAGTTGAGAATGAGAACCAGAAAGACATTCAAGCCTCTTGAGATTTTCCTTTCTCTTTTCATGACATCACATTCTCTTGCCTATAACCTTGACTACTCATTCACAAATCTTTTAAGGCCAAATTCCTTGGCTCCTTCACTACTCTATTGCATAGCTTTGCAAGCTCTTTGTTAGGGAACAAGATGGAAAGCACCATTATCTATCTCCATACATCCCTCCACAAATTTTTTTAATTGAACTATTTTTGATTTTTATTCTACTTTGCAATAGAGAGCACAATATGAAATTGACATGTAATAGATCAATGAATTGGACAAGACTGATTTTCTTGAAGTGATCCCTTTCTATGAAAAAATCAGGGAACTTTTCAAACTTGTTAATCATTCATTAAATTCAATCATGGTATCCTGATCTTTCTTTCTATAGTATCTATTTGCTGGCGAGCTTTTCATTTACTGTGTCGTAGCCCCTTTTTGTTATTAACAAGACATGTTGCATCAATGTCAGTGTCAATCTTTCAAAAGATTTGACTTGAAAAAAATCTTCAAAAATTTGACATACTAGCATTCATAGACTTCTTATAAGTCATAACTATTTGCATATGGATGCATCATGCGTGTGTACCGTGCAACAACTGGAACAACTGCTGCTGAACTCAAAAAGATGGACAAGTTGGAGCACTGCTACAGCTGATACTGCTTGCAAGAAATTATACTGTTTACATGGATGATGTTTCCTTTATATAATTGTATTAAGTGTCAATGAGTGTTACGGAGTTAAATCGTCGAAAGAATTCTATGTTAAAAGAGAACCAAAAGCAGATTGCGTCGGCCAGCAATTTTGATTAAGGAGATGAACTATGCTTCTCTTGAGGGGAGAGTATAAACTCCTAATGAATCCAAAATCAATAATGGGATATCCAAATCAATGATCCACAACATTGATACAATCTATACTACTAAAAATGCCTAGAAACCAAAAATTATGTATTTTGGATGCCTCTAATCTATGCATCAAGTGGATGCAAAAATAAATAGTTAAAATGATATGAGACCATATTATGTTGTAACCATGGAATGTGGAACCTTGTCGAACTAAATGGTTCCGCCTGTTCCGAGCTGTACCGATGGCTCACCGCCGACTTCACTTAAAAATTTTCAAATTTTTTAGCTGCGGCCGATTTTTCTGTTTCGAAAGAAACAAGAGATCCAGCCGCGGCCTCGGCTGCCGTATCCTTCGCCGGCCCCCTGTCGGCATCCACCGCCGCTCTTTCTCCCTCCCTCCTTTGTTCGCTCTCTCTTTCTCTTCTCCTTCTCCGGCTCCGGTAGGTGCCCCCTCTCGGTATGGACCCGGCACAGCCCGTACCGACTTGTTCCACTGGAGAACTGGTACGGTGCCTGGTACCGATTCCTCCGACCTTGGCTGTAACTTAAGCAAAAACCTAAATATACATATTTTAACATGTGGAGATTATGATCAATAAGGTGGATTCCTAATTTAAATGTTTTATCATGTAATTTAATGCACTAAGATAATGGAAATTGTCATTTTTTATGTTTACATGATGCATAGTTAGAGACCCACCAAAATATGTGTTTTTGATTTTTAGACATTTCAGTGGTATGGATCATGATCAATAGTATGGATCTTCAATTTGAATGCCTTATTATTGGTTTTTGAGTCTAACAGATACCCTCTCCAAACTCTACAGTGGTGGGAGCCTCATGCATAGAGACTCGAGAGGAGCATAGTCCATCTCAATATTTAAGCATGATTAACTAACAAAATGTTACTTAAAATAAACTATAATGTTTCAAATATCTTTTTTTCAACTTAAACAAATTTGCATCTGTTTTCAGAGCAATTGTTCTATTCATATCATCAAAGTTCGCACTCTCAATCCTAAAAGGATAAGATACAATTTTCCTAAATCAATTTTTGGTTCTGTCATTATTTTAATGTTAGGCATGTTTCATGTTTATTGTCAATAAAGTTTAGAGTATACTGACTTACTGGGACATTTGGTAATGCAGATATAAGCCACTTTTTGATTATTTCTTGGAGTTCTCAGAAACAGCATTCCGGGTGGTTGCAGACAATTATGTCACTGATGATAGTGGAACTGGGGTTGTCCATTGTGCTCCTGCATTTGGTGAAGATGATTATCATGTTTGCATTGCATCGGGTATTATTCAAAAGGTTAGAACTTAAGGACTTATGGTGTCTGTCTTGTATATTGGAGTTCATGACATCATCTACTCACTGTTTATCGAAACATGCATTTAGTGACCAGAAAATTCACCACATTTTTAATGTCTTATATGACAGTATCATTATAGGCATCACTCTCTCTCTATCTATGCATACAAACACGCTCATATATATGTGTATGTACGTATGCAGGTTTATGTGAATACAGACAAACATTTATACCCATAGATTTACATATGTGTATTTATCTATCTATGAATATGATATGCGTGTATGTGCCAAGGCACATATGCATCTAATCTGGTATGTGTATGCATTATGTGTATATATTTTACATACAAGGGTTGACTCAAATGTTATAAGGCATAATTAACATGGTCCTTCTGTAGTGTAAAAGTGCATGGCTGTTCATCCATTCAGAACATTCATTGAAATATGGATCTCAAAACATTTACATTTCAAAGTTCAAGTGGTTTGAAGACTCTCCAACCTGGATTAAAACAAGGCATCATTCTTGTTATTGAAAAATTGCCCATCTTGTAACCACCAGTTGGTTCCAGCATGGATGATATATAATTTTTAAGTTTACAGAATTCTGCTGAATGTTGGTGTTCGGGGACACAATCATTCCTCACACATTCTGTATATGTGATGTAGGATATTTAATCCATGTCTGTTTTTTTCATATGCATATCCTTCATGGTTTATGTTCATACTCGCCTAATGTCACAAATGAAAAGAAGCAAAACTTGTAAACTTTCTGCACTGGGTTGGCTATCATTCTTCAAGAAAGGTTGTCATAAACATGCTTTTACATTCTCTCCATCTTGTACACTATGACTTTATATTACTTATAAGAGATATATTGATGGGCATGTCTTTGTGGTAAATTTTTTCTCTTCAACTATATCCTTGCTGAAAAAAAAGAGAACTGATATCACTATGTATTTAAAATTCTGAGCATGAGCTTGTAATTTTCATTAATGTTCCATTGTCTGGTCATCTACATCTGTAGGATGAAGACCTTATTGTGGCAGTTGATGCCGATGGTTGCTTCACCGACAAGGTTTCTGACTTCCATGGGCGCTATGTCAAGGATGCTGATAAGGATATCATAAATATGGTCAAGGCAAGAATTGCAGCTAGTAGCCATACACTTATGAAACATTTTCTTTCTGTTAGCTTAGATATGCATGTATTCTTTCTGTTGAATATATTCTGCTAAAGTTACAAAAAAAAATTATATGCAGTATGCTCTGTAGCATTACATGGTAGAAATGCTTCAGGTATCGCATTTACAATTCTGTTAAATTTTGAATAGTTTGAATTGAGTTTGCCTCAATTTGTATTACAGTACATAGTAGCACCATAAGTCAGAAATTCTTCTGAAATAGGAAAATCATCTCAGGGTTTATGATTTGCAACTGGTGAACTTTTTATGTATTTCTACCATTGTTCTGAATTTTCAATTTAGTTTTTAATTTGTTATTCGGCCTCACCTAGCTCGGAGTGTTTTTAACTAGTTCAGAAAATGTGATGCTTGTCCAACCCAGGTGGAGTTTCATAGTTAGAATATGCAAAACTTTTCCAACCCTATGGTGTTTCATGTTATAACTCATACCACGTTATCTAACCATTAGTTGTGTTTTGATTGTTTATGATTTTTGGCATTTTTGTCAATTGTTTTGAGCATCTTTTACATGCTGAATGACATGTCTAAAAGAAATTTCATCAGGGAAAAGGAAGACTTGTGAGTACAGGAGGTATCACGCATGCATATCCTTTCTGCTGGAGATCGGACACTCCTCTCCTTTACAGGGCTGTTCCAAGTTGGTAAGTGAAGGTTCTTGCATCATGTGTATTCTTTTATTCCCTCAAGGGTTGGTTTGGTAGCTATAGTTTTATATGTCATGTTGTTATGGTGTGGAGTCTTAGCATGGCTGTTTTCAATATCCCTGTTATCCACATGGTCTTGATTCAATCAACAAGGCCTGTGTCTAAGTTATTTATTCTGCTCCAATGCAATGAAAGTGATTTATATTAACTTTACCTTTTCATTGTGGCTTTGCTTGAAAATTTTAAGTTGTCGTGGTCTGCTATTAAGATTTATAGAACTATGATTACAAACACATATGTTTTAGTTGTTTTTTTGAGTTTCTACTAATTTTGCATGAAGATTTGCGTTAATCCATGTTGCACCTCGAATTTGTTTGTTACTAGCAATTTTGGTAAGCTACCAGTATGTAGTTATGTAACAATGTTCATATTTTTATAGTAATTTAGTAATTATTTGTTTAGTCTCTTATTTTAGAATTTTGTTTTAATTCAAAATTAAACCTTCTTGGTAAGGTAAGAGATTGGTCCTTACTCATCAGGACATCTGGAAAGCCAACCCTAAGGGATGTGACTAAGCCTTTGTTCAGATACATGGTGTTTGTGGGGTAGTATTTTGGCTGAAGTCCATTCCTCCCCATATGTTAATCACTACGACACTGTCCATGACCATGAGAAGGCAAAAATTAGTGGACTCAAGGTATTCTTTGTCATTTTTGAATCATTTAAACTATAGAAAAAGGCAATTTATCCAAAAGAGATTGAAGTGAAGTTGAAACAAATATTATTACCTTGATGTGCTAGCTCAAATCTGCTATAAAATAAGGAATTTCTTAGTGTGTGCTGTTGGCTGCCCTCAACCCCCTGCACGCTCCCCTCTTCATAATCCAACAAAATGCCTAGAAAAGAAAAACTTGGCCTGTACTGCTTTCTGCTGGTTATTGCCATGTATGTCAAATTCGTGTAGGCTGATATGGTTGGTGTGGTTTGAGGCAAACCAGCACATGTGGCATCAGTTTATGTGCCTGTGTTTTTCCAACATAATATATGTTGTCTTTTACTGACCATAAAGTTTAATTATTTGTATCTGTATGATGACATTTGACTTGAGGACTTGTTTTTTTAAAAAAAATAGGATTTTTAATCAAGAATGGAATGCTAAGCACTTCGAATTTCATTACCATTTTTATCCAGCATAAAAAAAAGAGTGGGCATGTTCTAATTCGATTGCAGTTTTTTTTTTTCCAAATTCACATTTATTGTCTTCCTTGAGGAAGAATTAGTA